>NC_088297.1:7613875-7913875 GCF_032854445.1 Liolophura sinensis | reverse complement strand
TGTTGTGTGTGTGTGTGTGGAAGTGGGGGCGTGAAGATTGAGTTCCGAGTTGAGGCAGCCATCATGCACCCATTCACAAAGCCAATTTTAACTTCAAGGATAAATAAAATGCTTGTTATTTGTTTCTCAACTCGATTATATAAGATGACCTAACATATAAACGTATACATAAAGCTTTCTTCATGGCGTGTAAAATGGCTTTAATCTACAAATTTTTGTAGGACAAAGGCTTCCATGCACTTCCAGTGCTAAAATTATAGGATCATGATATGATGTTTTAGATGTTGAGTAAGTCAAAAACCTTTGTCACTGCGCTCTATACTGAGGCAGCATCACAAGTACATAATGGTATTGAGACCTGACTGCCACATGGCAACACCGCCCTGATCTGACCGAAATAATAATAAATGTTCCATGGAAATATAAAGTCCCAGGAAAGGGTCATATTCCCTTCAGATCTGTATCCCTGCTACACCATAGCCTTACGCCAGGGCATTTCTTTAATACCCGACGAAGTGCGGTGGATTCTTCCTAGCTACATATATGCATGTCATATGTAATTCGTACATAATCCACAGAACCGTTATGAAAGTGAAAGTGAAAGTGAAATAAAATGATGGACTCCTCCATATACGTCTATGGAAATATTTAAATACCGATTCTGTACTTTTCGCCAGCTACATGTACGAACGTGAATATACATTTCTGATCACTGTTGATAGACTATCTGCTGATTCATGTATATTCTTTTAGAGCGATCAAGTCAAATTCATGTAATGTAAGCTATTATTTCTGCCCAATTTCGCAACCCTTTTTTTAATGGTGACAGTAATTTAGGAAATACTTAGGCCTGTCTGTGGAATAAGGTCTTAAAGGGGCGATTCAGACATAAAACAGCACTGTCCAACTCAAAGAACTCAAAAATTATTTTCTGACTGCCGTTGTGCATTTTGCTCCTTCTGGAAGTAAATGAAAGAATTAAATAATAAAAATAACGGAATTTGTGGACTTAGAAAAAAAGGAAAAATTAATTAGATCAACTGATACGTTTCACACAACACAAAAACAGCTTCATTTTTACTCAATTTTTCATCATTTTGTTTTGCCAACGTCACGGCGAAATAAAATGCTGGAATATAGAGTTAAAATGAATCTTTCGTTTTGTGAGTAACGTAACTCGTCTGCTAAGTGAAAATTAACTTATTTTAGGTCAAAATTCCTAATATGTGGCCCCCAATTCCTCCATATCGGAATGTAAAGTTGATGATTAGGTAATCCCTGTATATTGCCTAGTTTTAAGTAGTAGTCTACATATTAATTTTTACATTTCATTTCAGGCAAAGAAAGTGGAGGATCAGAAGGAAGATCGAAAAGATGGACAAAAGGGTGAAGAGAAGGATGATAATAAAAACCAGACCAAAAACAGAAACGAATCCGGACAGGTGGAAGGAGAGAACAAGACTGACGAGAACCAAGAAGATGGAGGTAGGAGCATGCAGCTTACTACTTTTATTATCTGAAAGTACACGTGTTTATTTACTTGTTTATGTATTTGACTGGTGCTTACATCAATACTCAAGATTCTTCACTCACTCGACGGCTGTCATATTTATGGGTAGAGGAAACCTAACTTCTCACCTGGCCAAAGAAGAACAGCCGTTCGCTAGGTACACGTGATGCTGGATTCGAGCCCGAGAACTCAATGGCCCGAGGCTAATCGGTTGTCGTGGCCATAATGAATGATTAATAGGGCAAAACATTATTGAATATACAGTGATGCATGGATCTATACAGGGTAAGGCACAGTAAACTCTTAATGCTGAATAAATTCCCATATCATTTATGTAAATAATAAAATGTAAATATGTAAGTAATAACAACGATTTCCATAATTAAACGTATATTTACTATAATTCTGATTTTGATAACGTATAAAAATGTGAAAATGAAAAATGTACATGTTCAGTTTTCTAAGCTTCCAAACAGAACATTGGTAGCATTGCCAAAAAGACCATATTGGAGAAAATATTTATTTCGTAATATATGCAGATAAACGACATCAATCCTATTTACGGCAGCATACAATGCAATAGTATGGCAAATGTGCCAAAGCCACTTCACATCAAAGTCCAAGAAAGATGAATAAATTCCCCATTTACATGTATATATGCTTATTTAAATTTGTCTCACAAATTGTCTTAAAAATGGAAATACAGTCCAACTCACTGGTATACTATGCATTTATGTCTCAGGGTACAGACCACCATTTGCTTATCAAAAGGCGTTGTCTAATTTGATATATCTGCACCTTCTGTTTTTTTGGTAATTTTGGATAGGATGGAAATCAGTCAGAATGTGAGCATGTCAAAACCACGTTATGTTAGGTTCATATTTTTCTATTCTACATATGAATAGTGAAGTTATTATATGACCAAGCGTTCACATGTGTGGAATTTGGTCATACCAGGACATTGCTACTACAATAAGATATTAGCATGGCCTTGTGAATTATGATTTGGCCATCATCTATCTGAGAACCGTTATCAGATCAATTCTATGTCGCTGTGAAGTAAATGAGCCCTTGTTTCGCTTGAACTTACAAAACAATTCTGTTGTAGTTTTCATACCTTGCATGGGCATGCGCTTATCACATAGATGTCTATGTGGCTGCATACAAAACCGTAATACTACCCCATCCTCAACTGGCATTTCATATTAACAGTCTAATGATACGTTTTGAGTTCATCATTTGGATTTCTTCAAGCTCCTCTTAATCTTTACCATTTGTTTTAAACACACCGCAATGCTCCCTGCAATGTGTGCATGTATAAGCTACATGAGGTAAGTATACTATACTTATATATGATCGTATTTTTCATATTTCATAAGTGCACGGATACGGTGATAGATGAGCTTTAAGGCCCAGATGTTAAATATATGTTACATAGCAATGTGACTTAACTGTCTGGATTTTGATGAAACATTAAGTTTGGCCATGATCCATTTGTAAGCCGCATGTTGCACTGTTGAATATAACTGAAACGTACCTTGCATTCACTTGAATGTAGCATACTTCCACAGTATTGTTTACTTATTGTTTAACACGTAGGTAGTTAATTTAAGCAGGGAAATCTTGAGTTGACTAAGATTACAAATCTACTATTCTATCAATCTATCTTAATGATTAGGCATTAACGACCAAATCAACACAAAGGAAGATAGTGTCGGTTACCCGGAATACGGTGAACGCGAAAAGACACAGGGCGGTGTACACCATACTGGGGGCATCTCTAACGCTGCATCCGAATCTGATAAAAATGCCCCAGAAGTAGAAATGCCTTACAAACAAAACGGATTTGATATATGGATTAGACCAGATTCTGAGGGGCTCTCCTCCGTGAAAACGTTATCAAAGGGTGAGTCTCAGACCCCAGGGCCTAACAGCAGAAGGTCCTCTCCAGATGGGTATTCGGACAGCGATTCTCAGCGTAATCCCGCCCCAGCAGCCGCCTCTACCTCTATCGGTGATGATAATGAAACGCAAAACGAATTACAGGAATCCGATCGGCAGGTTACCATGGAAAGCTATGACTTGTGGAGTAGGGAAATCCAATGCGAAGAAGAAGATGTATTAGTAAATGGCACGGATGGTCAGGCTGAGACAAAGGCTTCTCAGAATGATGATGACATTGACATAGTTTTATCTGCATTGTCATCAAATTCTCAATTAGATAAACAACATCAACATGAAACAGATGCCTTCAAAGGTGAGGCGAGAGAGATTGAATCCAAAAAAGATACCCGGTCATCGCCGTCAAATTCACAGTTAGATGTGCAACATCAAAACGAAACAAATGGCACCAAAGGCGAAAAGTTAGATGGAAGAAATTCCGAATGTAAGACAAACAGTCAGTTATCAGATGATCTTGGAGAGGACCAGAAGGCTATTGATATTGATGGTTTTCAAAGAAAGGATTCAAAGACTTCTTCTGCATCCGATTTATCGAAGACAAATTATCCTGAATCTCTGGAAAGCACAGCGTACGCGGAAACTTCTCTGGCAGAACCCGGCAAGCCACCTGAGTCGACATCGTACGCTGACAGAATCTCGCCATCCAAACGAAATTCTAGTAGTGATGATAAACACTCTTTGCAAAAAGAGGACAGTAATACCCAAATGACGGGGAATTCAACACTTCAAGAGAAAACGAATACTTCCACACACGATAAGTTGCAAAATACAGAACGAGAAAAAGATGACAGCATTGATGCAAATAGTGGAGACGAGGGTCATGCTAAAAGCGAAGTAGTTGAAAGCAGCGCTAAGGCTGATGACGTCCTAGAGGTAACTTACGATACTGGCATAGAAGACGAACGTGATGACAAAGAAACACTGAACGATGAGGTTTTCGAGTCAGACAGTGACGATAACAGCAGCCGTAGTTCATTTAGCAGCTCTTCTGACAGTCGATCCTCTTCGTCACGCTCCGGTAGTTTGTCTTCATCCAGCAGTGGGACAAGTGATCTCGGGTCCAGAAGAAGCTCATTGTCGTGTAAAACCGCTGAAAGGAAAACTGGATTAGGAGACAACGGATCTAGGGATGACCCTGGACAGGCTGCTGTGGGCGAAGGGATCTGTCTTTCCTCGCGAAGTTCTTCCAGAGTCTCGGTCCTCCTGGATCAATCGTCTGATATCGGTACTAACCGATGCGACAATGAAAACAATGAAGACGATGTTGACGATAAACTTGTTGGACAGAGAAATGAAGTGCCATGTATAGTTCAAAATGTTCCTGACCAAGATGACAACAATGCGAAAAGTTCCGATACCGAACTGACTGAAACCATTATCACAAAAAAAGACATCACTCAGAGTAAAAACTCAAATGATGAAGCTGGTAACTGTGAAAACGATGTTATTGCAGATGACTTTGAGGATGACAGTTCTGTCACCGAACATGCGCATAATATTCTTAATGAAGAGAGTCGTGACCAATCATCTCCAGATAGAAAATCTGTTCATTTTTCCGAAGATTATCAACAAGAAAACAATAATGTTTACGTTAAATCTGAAATAGTTTCCTCTCAAGCCGTAAATGAAGGGAAAGCTTCAGAAAGTAATCATAGCCCTGAACTGATACATGGCCCGGCGGATAAAGAACAAGATGATCATCTTGATCGTGAGTCATCACTGTCAGTTTTACAAAATGGAAGCGATAAAAGCGAGGAAGTGATGACTGATGAAGATGATAGTGATCACTTTACAGAGACAGACAACAAATGTACAGAATTCTGCGGGCAGGATAATCCGAGTATCCAATCTGATAACGATTCACGTCAAACTAACAACACTGAACCACAAGGTGACAGCAGATCAAGAGAGTCCTCAAAGGCTTCTTTGAAAGATGAAGAGCAGTCTAGAGGTAGTCATGGAGGAGATCCGAGTCTCGTTGAAATTTCAGATGTAGAAGACGTTGAAGAAGAGACTAAGTACGACGATGAGGATGAGTACGAAAAAGAAATGGAAAATGAAGTTTTTGAAAGCGAGGTCGGCAGTTCAAGAGACCGTCAGCGTTCAGCACCGGTGGAAGAATCAACGCGCAGCAAGAGCAGACAACTCACGGCTAGGATTAACACTCGCGAAAACACATATCAATCTGAGAAAAGTAGTCCACATGACACAAGGGCGTATGTGTTACGTTGCAAAGCTGCTAGTGCTCGGAGAGCGAAACAGGAGCGACTGGACGCCATGATGCGGGAATCTCCTCGTTTCATTAGGAGATGGACAGCTTCACCGCGGAGGTCCTCCACCGCCAGACCCCAAACAACCGCAGCGTCGTCAGGTGATTTCTCGTACATTGCTGTCGTTCGTATATTGCTCCCAGTCCTAGCATGGTCATTCAGCTTGATGTCAGCTCTTCATGACAAAAGTAATGTCGTTTCTACGTGGATATTCCCAATAAATATGGTTCGGTATAGCTGTGTTATTGGCTCCTTGGTGATCCACAGCGTTGTTGTTGTTGTCGACCATGTTCCAGTATGGCGCTTACTTTTGACGTTATCTGTCACGGACAGCGGATGCGTATGTTAAGTCTTAAGTATATTTACCTCTAGAGAAAAAAAAGGAATTAAAACTACTTTCCTCAATATTTAATTGCAGATTAAAGCGATTTGAAAGTGTTATTTCGAAATGCATTAAATCAGTTTGATATGGATAGAGGCAAATATCCAAACGCTCGACTAAAACATAACAAACCCGGGTACTATTTTTCAGTCAACATTTAACCTCAGTTTTTTGGCTGTTGACTGTTGAGTGCAAACGATCACTATGTACCTTAAAGATCAAGAGCTTGATCAGGAAATGTTAATACGGCCTGTGCTAAATTGTCCGCTGTTTGTGACGATAACGGTAGAAAGTATTGGCAAACAGACTTGTATTCTAGTCATTTGTAGAGTATCCCTTTTTTCTCAGCCTTTCGCTTCAGTCTCATCATGTCTACTAGTAGATATATACCAATACCCCGGTAGTGTATTTATTCTTGCATGTTCTGGCCTGTTCTCGTTTGGTGTACCTCAGCCCTTAGAATCTGATACTGGCTTCTGGTATCTGTGCATGTAGGTGCTTCTACTCGGTAGAAACTTTCGCCATGTGAACTTATATGTTTGTGTGTGTCGTGTAAATGGCTCAGGCATATAGTACATAAAGACGTCATTAAC
The DNA here is from genome assembly GCF_032854445.1 of Liolophura sinensis. NCBI lineage: Eukaryota > Metazoa > Mollusca > Polyplacophora > Chitonida > Chitonidae > Liolophura > Liolophura sinensis. The sequence goes on along the minus strand of NC_088297.1, from coordinate 7,907,158 downwards.
TGTGCGCGTTTTGCAGTATTATCTGCAAATGAGTAGAACGCTTGCTCACTGCAACTACACTTTATCAGAGCCTTAGCTAATGAGGCTGTGTGTTCGAATCCAGCTGTTTCGCTAGCGGCTTTAAGTCCAGATTTGTATTAGGTACTTGGCGGAAGTCGTGGGGTATTCTCTCTGCTTTCCAAATGTGAACGAACACCAATCGAATAAATAAATTTGTCCTTTCTACGGAAAAGCAGACACAACTGTAATTTTTTGACAGTCCACCTTTTCTAATACCCCTTCGGCTTCTGAATCTTGTTATTTTTTGTCGTTAACCGTTAGGTGGAATTCATATCACAGCCAAGAATTTAATTCAGTGAAGGATTGAGTTCCGTATTGCCCAGTTTGCTTCTTGTCACTGCTTCATATAACACAAGGCAATATGGATTTAGGCAGCCTCGCTGAAACCGGCGTGTTAATGCAATATAATATTGTTTCATCTCTGAATAATATTTTGTTACGGTACTCCATTTGACATACTTTTACCACTCTGAATAATATTCTGTTACGGTAACGCCACGTGACATACTGTTGGCACTCTGAATAATATTCTGTTAAAGGACGGTACACATAATTTAGTATTTTCGGTTTCGGTATTTTATTCCTTTGTTATACCTTTGTTTATTTATTTATTTATTTGATTGGTATTTTACGCCGTACTCAAGAATATTTCACTTATACCACGGCGGCCAGCATTATGGTGGGTAAAAACCGGGCGGAGCCAGGGGGAAACCCACAACCATCCTGCAGGTTGCAGTCAGACCTTCCCACTTACAGCAGGAGAGGAAGCCAGCATGAGCTGGACTTGAACTCACAGCGACCACATTGGCGAGAGGCTTTTGGGTCATTACGCTGCGCCAGCGCGCTAACTAACTGAGCCACGGAGGCCCCTATTATACCTTTGTGTTACATAGAACATGGCGCTTTGTATGTGGAGTCAGTTTTGTGATGATGTATCCAGAACTGTTTGGGTATATAGGCTGAATGTTTGGACTGTTAGAATTCTTCTTAAAGGACTTTTTTGTGATGATTTAAATCTTTTTTTTTTCAATTTGGATAAGTAAACGTGGTCCCAGAAAACGATAACTCAGCGTGATTGTTGACATTGTTACCCATGTGGGAAACTATTTGATATCATTTATTTATTCTTTTATGTGATGAACGCCATACTCAAGAAGGTTTTCATTTATATAACGACAAATGTTATGGATGGAGGGCAGACATGCAGATATCCAAGCCAATTAAACTACCGCGCTTTTCCCGGTACCTGACAAATTTAGTGACCTTAATAAGCTCCGAGCGAAAAGGTGTGGGCTGGGTTTGACGCTTCACATTCATTGATCAGTGGCACACAGGACAGAGAGTAAAACGAGAGTAGCGACGACAGTGTGATAATTGGCAGTTTTACGTAACCGGTGAAATACGGCCTCCCCACTTGTTAAAGTGTTCACAACATGGAACATCAGTCAGCCCTGCTGTTCTCAGTTCAACAGTGTTAGGTTGGATTCTCAGACGCCTTACTTCTGTTGTTTGGTATATTACCATGTAGGAAAGCCAGATGATCACCAGGCTGGTAATAGCAAGAGTCCACGTTCCGCCCGACGGGCAAAGTCTGCCCGTCCTTCCAGGCCCTCTACAAAGGGAGATAACAACGATGGTAAATCAAATATGTCTACGGTAGACGAGAGCTGGAGTAAGCTGTACTGAGTAGAAAATACCAGTCGACATATTATTTCTGTAGCTGCGCATGCTTTACGAATCATCATCTTATTTCAAGCATGGGTGTATGGACTGGTGACTGGTATGGACATTAGGTTCTTGCGTTTATGTGCAGCATGACACACGTTCGCTTGTAGTATGGTAAAGGTTTGCAAGTAGCTCGCCACTACCCCATCTTTAGCTCACCACTTATCCCTGTATCTCTCCAATAGGCTACCTTTAACACTCCACAAGACTATAGCATTAGCACACCTTTATAGGCATCATCTGCGTAGGGTCGATATAGATATGGTATCTGATTAATCTACACCACTAGGGCCTAATCTACAGTATGCTATTTCCTACACCGAGGCAACTGTCATGCCAATGGCTTGCCATAGGCAAACGACTGGCAGGCTACTTGCATGCGTCTAGATAAGCATGTTTTTTTCAATGCATGTCTGTTGCATGCGTCTAGATAAGCATATATTTTTTAATGCATGCCTAGTGCCGTCTCATATTGTTTGTAGAATTTTCTGTATTCTGTATTTACTGAAGCAATGAATCTTATTTTGTTATTGCCTGCGTAACACCCTTGGGGGTTGAATGTGCATTTTAAACCGCTGTGGTCACAGCTTCTTAGCCTATCTGTTAACTCCTGTTTTGTGGAACATCTGCTTTGAAAACATTGCAACAATTCTTACAGAGGAGGCCTATTTTGTGTGAAACCACATCTGTAGTGCGTGGTTTCTTTTACCTGTGTTTAGAACACCGGATACACTTCTGTTTGGTTTCACCATGTTCGTTGTTGTGAAAACAACAACTTTTGTTTTCACAGATATTAAATATCACAATCACTTTCTTTCCGCTGGTGTTAGAGTAGTAAATTCACCTGTGTATGTATAACGGAAATTATTGAGCCTCTTTTTATCAATAATGACATTGTCGTTTATTTAGCTTTTCTGGAAACTTATGACATTACAGGGAGTAAAATTGGCCGATACTACTCCCAAACCCGAACCAGTAACACCTAATCGAGTTGACAAATTCTCTTAAACGGATTTTCTCTTATTTGAAGCGAGATTCAAATAATAATTCAAATAATAATTCAAATAATAACACATTTTCAGAATGTTTTTGGACGATTTCTTTAAAGGTAAACTACATAATTACAATCATATGCTGATGTTGTTGTTGGCTCTGACAATGCAAAGTTGAGTCTGAGGTTCGATGTCAGCTTCATTTAACATAGCGGGCGATAGTAAGCCATATTTCGTTTATGCCTTAATCAAGTGCACATTTATGGTTAATAATTTTTTCAGAGTAAATGAACAGAAGTAGGCTTACCTATCTCCTTCTGGGTGAGGTGTATTCACAAAGTCATTAGCTAGAAGTCATTTTTGTGAAAGAAATATGTACAGCATGTACACGTACATTCCACCATGATGACCTCTAGCTCATGGCCTCTGGATGTAGCCATTAACAGTTGTGTTGTATTTGTAGTAAATACAAAAAAAAATAGAAGTAAAAAGTACAAATGTCGGATAACGAGCAAATGACCAAATCAGCTATAAAGCGACACATGGTTGTATTTTATTTGGACGTAGAATTTGACGAAAAATACATCAGACTGCTGATTATATATGCTACGTTATTTACAACCATTGTGCTGATTCGATTGTTTGCTCATCCGTTAATTTCACTTCTCTCAGACTAACGGTAGAACGGTAGATCGATTAGAACGGAACATGGTGGAAAGCTAAAAGCAACACTTTTGAGCGGAAGTTGGCAATAAATAACCAAACGAACGCAACAGTATGCACATATCCAAATGTAACGTAAAACTATGGGTATTTCAGCAATATTACCACGGAAACATGATGTATATTTTGTAAATACAGCGCGTAAATTTAAAAATAAATACATTCGTCTTCTGCATCTACATTTTTATGTTAAACGTTGTCTTTAAGGAAGTCAAAACACACTTTAGAGCGCTGAAGGAATTTCTGCCCTATGTTTATCTAATAAAATACTGTTCATACCTTTCAGATGGGCGTTCCAAACAGAAGGAGTTTTTTAGGGTGGAGTTGAAACGTCTTGAAAAGAGTTTGACGCGAGAGTCATCAAAAATCCACAAACCTCCAGTGTAAGTTTGCGCTTTTGGTCAGGAGCCAAAAAGTCACCATTCCAAGTGTGCGCTATTTAAAATCCACATACCTCCAGTTTAAGTGTGCACTTTTAGTCGGAAACTAAAAGTCACCATTCCAAGTGTGCGCTCTTTAAAATCCACATACCTCCAGTTTAAGTGTGCACTTTTAGTCGGAAACTAAAAGTCACCATTCCAAGTGTGCGCTCTTTAAAATCCACATACCTCCAGTTTAAGTGTGCACTTTTAGTCGGAAACTAAAAGTCACCATTCCAAGTGTGCGCTCTTTAAAATCCACAAGCCCCCAGTGTAAGCCTGCACCTTTAGTCAGAAACCAAAACCACCATTCCCAGTGTGAGTTGTTTGGCAAAATCCAAAAAATTAGCAGAGGGAGTGTGAGATGTTTGTTAATATCCATAAACTCCTGATCAGTGTATGTGTAGAATAGTGATGAAAATCCCCAAACCCTCAGAGTAAGCCTGCGTTGTTCATAAAACTTGAAATCTTCAAAGATGAGTTGTTTGTCAAACTGTACATTGTACAGTTAAAATTATCATGGCTGGCTGACTTTCTCAATTTAAAGAAGCGTCTCTGATAAAAAAAACGAATTTCTCAGTGTTATATCTCATCTGTGGTTAAAATCCAACAAGTCTCAGTGTTAGATGTCATGTGTGGTTAAAATCCAAAAAGTCTCAGTGTTAGATGTCATCTGTGGTTAAAATCCAACAAGCCTCAGTGTTAGATGTCATCTGTGGTTAAAATCCAATAAGTCTCAGTGTTAGATGTCATGGGTGGTTCAAATCCAACAAGTCTCAGTGTTAGATGTCATCTGTGGTTAAAATCCAAAAAGTCTCAGTGTTAGATGTCATTTGTGGTTAGAATCTAAAATTGGCAGTTTTAGATATCATCTGTGATTAAAATCCAAAGTTCTGAGTGTTAGATATCATTTGTGGTTAAAATCCAACATTCTCAGTTTTAGAATGTTGTTAAAATCTAAACTTCGCGGTGTTAGATATCATCTGTGGTTAAAATCCAAAATTCGCAGTGATAGATATCATCTGTGGTTAAAATCCAACATTCTCAGTTTTAGAATGTTGTTAAAATCTAAACTTTGAGGTGTTAGATATAATCTGTGGTTAAAATCCAAAGTTCTCAGTGTTAGATATCACCTGTGGTTAAAATCCAACATTCTCAGTTTTAGAATGTTGTTAAAATCTAAACTTTGCGGTGTTAGATATCATCTGTGGTTAAAATCAAAAATACTCAGTGATAGATATCATCTGTGGTTAAAATCCAACATTCTTAGTTTTAGAATGTTGCTAAAATCTAAACTTTGCGGTGTTTTATATCATCTGTGATTAAAATCCAAAGCTCTCAGTGTTAGATATCATCTGTGATTAAAATCCAAAGTTCTGAGTGTTAGATATCATCTGTGGTTAAAATCCAACATTCTCAGTTTTAGATATCGTTTGTGGTTAAACGCTGAATTGCCATTGTGAAGTGGCATCGCTGGTTAAATTGCAGAAACGTAGAGTTAATTAAAATGCATGTTGAATTAGAATCAACAATCTCTCATTCTATGGCTAGACAAAATGTACAAAAATTTTGTAGATTTAATCCATGGATGTGGGAATTTATTATGTTGTGTTTTATACGTATTTCCAGGAGGAGTCACTACCCGTACGTGTTCAACAGCCTGGAGCCTTACTACAATACACACACAGCCAAATACTTGATATATCTGGTAAGTAACAGGCAGATATACGCTTCTGTAAGAATATAACAGCGACTCATGACTACCACTCTCTGCTGTGGTATAGACTAATCTTACGTTTGGGGTGGCCATCATGGGTATGCTTCATACAAAGTGACATGTAGAAGAGAGGCGTCTGGCACATGATATATTATCTTTACTCACCCCCAGTAAGACATACCGTCCCCAATGGCTCAGCTGGTCGGCTTCGATGGCGGTAGATCCAGGGTCAATCATGGGTCGAGTCACACCGAATAACTTAAAAGAGGAAGTCGTAGCTTCATGGCTTGGCGTTCAGCAATAAGGGTATAGTGCAAAGACTGGTCGACCCATGTCAGTATAATGGCTCGGGCGGGGCGTCTTACTTGCCTTCGGTAAGGCGTCTCAGTGAAGCACCACTAGATAAAATTGCGGTGGAAATCCGTCCTGCAACAAAGAGAAACATTACACGTACATGCACTCCTTCATCGTCGTATGACTGAAAAATTGTTACGTATGACGTTAAACCCTAAAGATTCACTTACTCAGAGATATTAACCCACATAGCATACATTTACACTGTTGTTGTAATTATAATGAATTGGTAAATTTTCTGAAAAGATATGTTAAAATAAATGAACAAGAAGCTAATAGGAAGCAAAATAAATATGCCAGTTTTCAGGGAGAAGCTACGGAAATCAGAAGGCATATAGGGCTTAAATGTAGGCGTGACTTTCTATACATGAAAACAGATTAATTCTTTTTCAGACTCTTTTTGATATAAAAAGTCAGGCTGGGATGGCTGGAGTTTTGCTGTTTTACCCATGATAAATCTTTGACCATTTTTCGTATTTTTAAATTACCGGTACCTTCCAGCCAGATGAGGTTCGCCATAATTACGTCAGCCGAAGCACTGCTGGGGGTCTCACCGACCCTTGGGAAGATCTGCGCATGGACAGAACTGTACTTCCGCGTATCGAGTCACGTCCGGTTACTCGATCCGATTCAAAGAGAGGGTGAGTGTAGTCCTAATCGAAATGTGCGATACTGTGGACAGATTACTGCACCAGTATTTGAGCATACAGTTAGAGTTATGTCCCCTAGCATGGTCTTGACGGGAAAGAAGCGTAGCAGTGAAAATGAACGCTGTAACTTGGATTTTGCTGTCTATTTGTTCGTTATCCATGTTCGATTCGATTTTATTGAAAATACAGACCATTCATTCGATTTCACTGGGAACAAAAAACAGTCCAGTTAAACATATAAATAAGAAGTTTGCCACACGCATCTGTCATAGTTCAATGCACATGGCCAAAGCTATTTTTTTCTGAATCAGCGTACTGTATGTCGAGTATGCTTGTAAGATAACTAGAATGTTGGAATTTTTGCACTGTCACTTTTGCCCTGATAATTGTAAACTTGGGCTGATATGTGCAAATATGGCTCTTATAGCAGCCAGAGAGTTTTTTTTCTTTCTGAATGTTACTGTCCCCGATAGCACAGTTGGTAGAGCGTCCACTTTGGGAGCGGTAGATCCAGTGTCGATCCTGGATCGAGTCACACCTAAAACCTTAAAAGAGAAAGTTGTAACTTCCTCGCTTGGCGTTCATGAAGGTGATTGTGCAACGACTGGTTGACCCGTATCAGTATAATGGTTCGGACGGGGCAGTTTACTTGCCCTTCGTTAAGGCGCCCCAGTGAAGCAGCACTAGATAAAAGAGCGGTGGAAATCCGCCCCTGCAACAAGGGGGCACATTACATCCACTTTAAGGACTCCTTCGTCGTCATATGAATGAAAGATTGTTAAGTACGACGTTAACCCCAAGCACTCACTCACTCTTTCTGGATGTTGGTAAATCTCTTCGATAGAAGTTTCCACAGAAACACATAAAAACAAAAGAGCTCCACTCCAGTATAAAAGACGCAACCCTTTTGGAACCGTCTTACATGACTTTTTTCGGGATGTTTATATTTTCAGAAAACGAAGTTCTTCAGGCGATAATAGGCCTCCAAAAGAAGGAAGCACACGCTTACCCAAATTCCCTGTGGTCGCTTTAGAGACAGCTGACATAGCTAACAAGCAGTTATACTTCAGCGATGTTCCTATGTTAAGGTTAGTCAATATCGTCATATATTTGTATGGTGGACTTCTATTCAGTGTGGAGTTATAGCGCTCACATCTAATAAAAGCTGAGGGAAGCCCCCGTGGCTCAGTCGGTTAGCGCGCTAGCGCAGCCTCTCACCAATGCGGCTGATGGTTTCCTCTCCGGCCGAAAGTGGGAAGGTCTGACAGCAACCTACGGGTGTTCGTGGGTTTCCCCCGGGCTTTGCCCGGTTTTCTCCCACTATAATGCTGGCCGCCGTCGTATAAGTGAAATATTCTTGAGTACGGCGTAAAACACCAATCAAATAAATAAATAAATAATAAAAGCTGTTGCTAAAATATAACGTGAGACTACAACATCATTTATTCATGAATGTTAGCTTATCTTTTTCTAAATCCGATGCACGTAAATTTGCCTTTGTAGTAAATCTTAAATAGGTTGAATATGTAAGTTACACTAACGTACAAATTATCGGTAGAAATACACCCGAATATAGACTTGTCTTCCGACGCTGAAACAACTCTCGACCAGTGAAAATGGGATCAGTAAGAAGAGCTCCCTGGAGTTATCTTCTGTTTTGTGTTTTGAGCACTATAATAATTTTCCTATCCTTTCTGTAAAGTATGTTTCAGTAGTTAAACCATGTTTGTTACAATTTCTGTCCAAAGGGAGGAGCTAAAACAGAAATACAGCGCTAATGCTAAACAGAAGATCGACGCGGACTACGAGAGAACGACACAAGATTACTACAGGATGGAACTGGACAAAATGGACGAGATACATCCGGTGAACCGACCGCACATGCGCAAAGCCTACTTCGCTTATCTGCAAAACACCCCTGGATCAAAGAAAGCAATATACTCGTGTGTGAAGAAATCGGAAAAAGCGGCTCAGTGATCACTGATGGATCTTGTATATAATTTATGAATCTTGTTGTTTACAAATTGACCTCATGTTTTTACAACTGTCAGTGATATCCAGAATGTCCAAAATTACTGAGCTCGATCTTATCCGATATCCGATGGTCCGCAAGAGATGCAGTTGGCAGCTTTAAACCGCTTTAGGAGTTTATTGTTTAGTTTACAAGTGACAGGTTTAAAGAAAATGTTGGGGCTTGCCATGTGAAAAAAAACAGATCAGTGTGACGGGAAACCGACGGGAAGACTATAGCATAAACTAGTAGTGTAGCCTCATATGTTGGTTTTCATGATATCCTTCAGGCTGCACAGACCCAGCGTGTGGTGTTATCCCTTAATCCAAATACATGTATATTACTGCGTGGATTCAATGGTACTCATTCCTATTGGAAGTGTTTTAACTCAGACTCTAGCTTAATGTGAGTTTGCTCCCTTGTGTATAATAGTCGTATTCAAGGCAGACTGACGGTAATTCGTAAGGTAAATTGAGCAGGCAAGAATCATTGCATAATTAGGCTATAATTTGCTGCGCAATGGAAGATGGGATTATTCCGACATGTTTCAGTGTGGCCAGTTTATTTTGTACAGGGGTGCACAACATATCAATCTTCAGCAATTAAGCCTTATCCATATGCATTGTCTCTTCTATCTTATTACATTTGTGTGATCTAATTTAGAGATACGCGTATATTAGATATTCGAAATTTCTTGGACAGAGAGACTTAAAATGGCTTATTAAATGATGTGGCTCACTGGTCTTCTACAAAGGAAAGCAAATCTTGTAAATCTCTATCAACAGATTATTCATTATCACTCGTTTCAGTCTAAGCATAATCTGTCAAATTTGACAAAGACTGCTGTCTGAGTGACAATTGAATATATTCTGTTATAATATCAGGTTAGTTTAATATGCGTGATCTTTCTATTTGATTTAGTGGAAGTGCGAATTTAAAACTGATAGGAAATATATTTAACAGAATAATCTGCTGCATTACTCAGTTAACAGACTTTCTGTTAAATTTAGCAGGTTATTTTGATACAGTAGACAAAGGGCACTGCTGTTCTAACACTTACAAGATTTGCTTCCCTTGGCTGATGGTTGGTAAGCCTCTAAAATATGATTTACCTGTCCAAGCGACAGGGAGTGAAAAACGTAAGGGTGAAGTGGTTGAAGGGTATAGCTATTTTGGGTATACATGTTAACGAGAATTGTCATATTATATTTTTTAAAATATATCGTTTCTCTTGTTCTCATGAAATCTTGCTACGTTTAATTTCTTTTTTGGCACACAGCTCAAATTTTGAGAGACTGTGTCGTGTTTTACTCTCTATGATAATGATTTCATTTAGGTATTTATTGATGTGTCTAAGTATGTTTTGTTTATTTCTTTATTTAGTGTCCAAAGCCATAATCAAGAGTTTTTGGCTCGGATGGCGGAAAGTTTTACAGGAGGTTTTTTTTTGTAATTGGTGTTTCACGCCACCCTTTAGAATTTGCGGTAATTTTATTTTTTTGGATTGGTATTTTACCCTGTACTTCACTTGTACGTCAGCGGCCAGTATTATGGTGCGAGGAAACCGGGCAAAGCTCCGGGGAAACCCGCGACCATACGCAGGTTCCTGCCAGGCTTTCCTGGCAGCCAGAGCGAAATACGACAGCGGTGAGGTTTACGGGTGGAGGCTTCCTACAGACTCGGAGTAAACCACCGACCTTCTGACAAGCTCTTGACTGAAAACCGCTGCCGAAGCGCTGACAGCTGAATTCGAACCCACGACATTAGGGGTCAAGGGCCTGATAGTCTCAGCAAGTCTGCATTGTAACGATAGAAGTCAAAGAGACCCGCCCAATACAGGTGGACGAAACCGAAATAAACCACTGACCTTTGGTAATTAAGTTACTGAAAAAACTTTATCGCGTGTGATGTACAGGTGGTTTTCAACAAACCTTAGAAGTGCACAAACGGTCACATGAGCATCGTGGATCGCTTACTGTTATCCAAAAGCCAAAAACAACGAAGGTAGGGGAAACTACACATTCCATCTACATGGCCCGGATTGAATCCGCATCTCGCGTGTCCCAGCGATTCAATGGTCGCACAACCTTTCGTTATATGTCTTACCAGTAACAATTATCATATTGTGGCTACTGTAATGTGTAATTCAGTCTTCCATCCAAATCAATTGGGCAAGCTGCCAGACTAAACTTTGAAATCCAATCATAGGGCAGATCTAAAAACAAGTACTTGGTCGTTTATTGATATTTGTTGGTTTGTTTGGTACACCGTAGTTACCTGTTTAATACCGCTTGCATCAGCTGTTCCATCAAATTTACGACGGGGTAACCTGTTAATGTTCTGACTTGTTTTATAATGCTGCCTCACTGAAAAGCCACTCTCACAACACCAGACAAGACACGCAGCTCAGAGTGATAGTGTACAGTGTACTGAAATCTGACCAGCCTGTGTTAATATTGTAATGTAATATGGGATATTTTTATTTCTCCAGTCTCGACAGGGGACAGAACCGCTTCGGTGGCCTACTGGTTAGAACGTCCAAGTCGGGAGACCCAGGATCAACAAACCTGCGTCGGGTCATATTAATTAGGACTTGGAAAAATGGTACTAATGGTGCTTGGCGTTCAGCACAGAGAGGTTAGAGGAAGAAAACACTGGCTAGGTGTCAGTATAATGCGATGGGGTAGGGTATCATGTCTGGTGTCTTCGGCATTATACTTTAGTAGTGGTTTCTACACATACCTAATGACTCCTCGTCGTCATATGACTGAAAAAAAGCGTTAAAACCCACGCATCCATTCATTCATTCGACAGGGGATTGACTGGACTGGCCGGATTATACTTCGTCAAATAATGACACAGTAGTAAAATGTGAAGTTGAATATCCCGGTTTTATCACTATATCACAAGACAGTATATTTTTTACTTCTGTGTGTTACAAATGGGAAGGTAAATTGAACAATTACCACTGCCTACCTCATGTGACTCTAAACGAATTTAACCAATTGAAATCAATTAATGAAATTAACGACCGATAGGCCTGCAAAAGGCAACAGTTACAAATGTTTAAGAAAAGGAACAACACTCTGATTGGATTACTGCCAGATGCCTTCCTTTTTCATCACGTTAGACAAACCTAACTGTAAAGAACTACAAACTGTAAAATTCCTTCAGTTTAAGTTTTCACGAATTATATGCCAGTAATGTTGTATATAAAGATATTCAAAACTGCGGGAGATCAGGTCACGTGAGGATCCGCGTGACTAAGAAATACTGGAATGTGTTCCTAACGCACAGGTGAACTCCATTTGTAGTGCAGATAAACGGTTCGTTCAATATAAAATATGATATGGAAAAGTCATCCAATGTAGTTTTAATGCCATGGTTTTGGATCATCACCGAAAACCTCATCCTCTGATGGTCTTCGCTGATGCCGGAATCTTTCCCCCTGTAACAAGACCATATGCTGCAAAAATCGTCATTTTTCACTTTCAGTTTCAACTACTTTCTGTCCGTGCAGGAGGTATAACAAAGTTTTTAACATTCTTTCCGTAATTAATAGAAAACCTTTCTGCGAGGTTAGAATTGTGTTCAAATGTAAGGTGTTTTTTTAATGACGCGAGAACCAGGAATAGTTTGTACAGTATGCCATTTATTTTGCTATAATCCTGCATTCCCCAGTTCTTCTGCTTTGTGGCTTTAAAAGTTATAAAACGTCTTTCGTGAAAAAGAGGTCCTCTACGTTTCATTTTATCATTAATCGTTAATCTCGATGGGCTTCCTGTTGCACCAGTTGTGTTTTCATCAGGCATAGGTGTGTGTAAGGAAAAGAACCGTTAAACTTACAGGCTGATAGACGTCCTTCTTGTCTGATGATGTCCCGCAGGAGAAGGGTGCGAAGAACCAGTCATATCCCTCGCCGAACTGAATGTAACATATAACAAGTATAACTTATCAACGCCCCTTCCTGAGTATCTGTTTTCCTAATGTACAGTTACATTCACAATTTATTTATTTATTTGATTGGTGTTTTACCCTCAAGAATATTTCACTTATACGACGACCACCAGCATTATGGAGGGAGGAAACCCACGACCGTCCGCAGGTTGTTGTCAGACCTTCCCCCTTTCGGCAGCCAGCGTGAGTTGGACTTGAACTAACAGCGACGGCATGGGTGAGAGGCTCCTGGGTCAACTGCACCACGGAGCATCACCCTTCCCCACCACCAAACGCCCTCCCGCCCGCCCCATTTACATGTATGAACATGTAGAACTAATGTAGAAACCACAAATCTTAGGCAAGCATCCAACCTAATGCCATTGTTGCCTTTCATCATTATTATATCAAGAGTCTTTGTAAATTACGTGTGATTTGCATATGACTTCCAACAATCTTGACCCTACGAACTAAATGGCCCCACGAGCGGCGCGGATATAACACTTATTGCCGCAAAGATACCCCGAAAAAATGGTGGGTATCTCAATGGTTCCCTCTAGGAGGTTTTTTGTTGAAGGAACACCTTATGTGTTCTATATAGCAGCTGAACATAAGGGAATCATAAAGACGTTACTCACCCCTTTCATTTGGGGCAGAAGGCACACTACGGCGATGACACCGACAATGAATAAGACGAGTACAGCACCCACAACCAGGCCGATTATACTAGCTGTGGATAGACAGTCGTATACAAACGTCACCAAGTGAAAAGCCAAGCCGATTTTTGCATTTACCTTTGGTTTTTCCTTAGACAGAACTAATACGTCCTGTTCTGTTGACAGGGGTTTTTGGAGGGGTGTAATAATCATCTAGATTGACTAAATTGATGGGGGCCTTCGTGGCTCAGTTGGTTAGCGCGCTAGCGCAGCGTAATGACCCAGGAGCCTCTCATCAATGCGGTCGCTGTGAGTTCAAGTCCAGCTCACGCTGGTTCATCTCCGGCCGTAAGTGCGAGGGTCTGTCAGCAACCTGCGGGTGGTCGTGGGTTTCCCCCGGGCTCTGAACGATTTCCGCCCACCATAATGCTGGCTGCCGTCGCATAAGTGAAATATTCTTGAGTACGGCGTAAAACACCAAACAAATAAATAAATAAAGTACTACATTGATGTGGTTGAAAGGGCTGTTTGTTATAAATGGTGCATGTTCCACCAAGGGAACTATACATAAAACTATGTATCCCTTTTACTCTTAACACTCGTAAATGGTCTTATCAAAATTTCCGATACATTTGTATAACGAGCAGTTAAAAATACTCATAGACATTACAGAAAAAAAATGTATACTATTCTATGTCTGGAGTCAAGTGGTCCCTCCGAAAGGTAATTCAATGTAGAACGGAGTGCGAGTGAAGTCTTTCTCAAGACTTGCAAGTATCGGATCGTGTGGGAATTGTACCACATAAAGAGTAGTGGTATATCGTTTCACAGCAGCTTCCGCTAAATATTGTTTTTTTATCAACAGACGCTGCTTTGAAACATTTATCATTTATACGACCAAGTTAACATTTACGGGCGTGGGAAAGCAGGATGCTCGCAGTAAACAGCCGCCCATCATCAGGTACATGATGAATGCTCTGAATTACACTGTGTAAGGCGACAACCGAATCACCGAGAACACCGCTTCATCTGAGTCAACATGGTCCCGTTGTTATTTATTGTATTTTTTTCGAGTATAAGACTAAACTAACTACGTACAAATACTTATCAGTGGTTTGGACGAGTCCCGTGTCTTTTCCGTAGTGATAGACATCTTCCTGGATGAAGTCGATAAAGGCGTTGATATTGTTGGTTCAAACGTCAAAGCCGTCGGTTTGCGGACAACTGTCGTCGGTTCACGTAGTGATGCTGTTGGTTCACTCGTCAATACTGTCGTAGTAGTTGACGTGGGTTTAGGTTTAGGACTTGAAAATGCTGGTCTAGATGATATCAGTTTAGGCGTTGCTGTTATGGGCCTGGGTGCAGCAGTTGTCGACTCAGGCGTCGGCTTATCTGTCTTACGTATCGTAGTTGTCGGTTTAGGCGTCGTAGTTGTAGGTTCAGACGTCGTAGTTGTCGGCTTAGGTGGGGTACTTGTGGGTTTAGGTGTTGCAGTCGTCAGGTTAGGTGTGGTGGTTATCAGTTTAGTTGTCGTAGTTGCTGGTTTAGCTGTGGTAGTTGTCGGTTTAGGTGTGGCAGTTGTCGGCTTAGGTGGGGTAGTTGTCGTTTTAGGCGTCGTAGTTGGTAGCTTACGTACCGTAGATGTTGGCGTAGGTGTGGTAGTTATCGGTTCAGGTGTTGAAGTTATCAGTTTAGGTGTCGTAGTTGTCGGGTTAGGTGTAGTAGTTGTTGACTTACGTGTCGTAGTTGTCTGCTTAGGTGTGGTAGTTGTTGGTTTAGGCGTCGTAGTTGTCGGTTTTGGTGTGGTAGTTGTAGGTTTAGGTGTGGTAGTTGTCGGTTTTGGTGTGGTAGTTGTAGGTTTGGGTGTGGTAGTTGTAGGTTTAGGTGTGGTAGTTGTCGGTTTGGGTGTGGTAGTTGTCGGCTTAGGTGTGATAGTTGTCGGTTTAGGTGTGGTAGTTGTCGGTTTAGGTGTGGTTGTCGGTTTAGGTGTGGCAGTTGTCGGTTTAGGTGTGGTAGTTGTCGGTTTGGGTGTGGTAGTTGTCGGCTTAGGTGTGGTAGTTGTCGGTTTAGGTGTGGTAGTTGTCGGTGTGGTAGTTGTCGGCTTAGGTGTGGTAGTTGTCGGTGTGGTAGTTGTCGGCTTAGGTGTGGTAGTTGTCGGTTTAGGTGTGGTAGTTGTCGGTTTAGGTGTCGTAGTTATTGGTTTAGGTGTAGTGGTTGTCGGTTTAGGTGTCGTAGTTGTCGGCTTAGATGCCGGAGTAGTCGGCTTAAGTGTCACAGTTATGGTTGAGTCACAAACTGACGATATGTTCGGCGTGGAATAATTAACATTCGTCTGACTTCCGTCCCAACAAGTTCCACAACATTCAAACGGATACGCAATGCAGTGTCTCACGGTGCACCCGGAAAATCTGTCCCCAAATTCACAGCCTGTAATGAATTGTTCAAGCAGTGGATGGTTAGCAAATCTGTCACCTATACGCTAAAGAGGTATTCAAGACATCTATCGCTTTGAGCTTAATTGCTCTCACATTAAGGCGATGTCTTTTGCTGACTGGATCTGTCTGAAATGTCATGTGTGACGCCCCATCTTGCACATCTTATCTTGTCTATATATATATTGTGTTTTCTTGTGATAGGTCGAGTCCATGCCGTCAAAGTGCTGCAGCAGTTGAAATATCATGCAGAGGACACCAGACCTGACACCCCACCCAATCACATTATGCTGACATCGGGCGTACAGGTCATGTTTCCTTGCTCTAATCTCTCAGCGCTGAGCGCCAAGCGAGGCAGCAGCAAGTACCATATTTAAAATCTAACATTCGTTGAAGACCACATAATCGTCTTCCACTTCTATGGTGTGTAATACGTCAAATGTGAGAGAAAGTTCGTCGGTAACTTACCAGGGATCGGTGGTTTACATGAGGTACTCCAGTGTCCTCCATAAATTTATTTATTTACTTATTTGATTGGTGTCTTACACCGTACTCAAGGATATTTCACTTATACGACGGCGGCCAGCATTATGATGGGTGGAAACCAGGCAGAGCCCGGGGGAAACCCACGACAATCCGTTAAATATGACCCAGTATTATGTTATAACAATAAAATACATTCCAACATCACTCAGTCATCAGACTTTTTATTAAAATCAACAGGTTAATTTTTTGAGTGTAGAGCCCGGTAGAAAACCACGACCACGTAGTGAAATGATACTACCGATAATCAGCATGATAAAACACTCATCAATTAGTCAGTCGACCAATCAATAATTTTAAGGCCCTGAAGTTAATCAGGTAAATGCACTAAGAAAGACAGAATTGTCTTAGCAACGTCGTATCTACCTGGTCTGGAACAGTCCGCTTGCTTTGCACACGTTTCGCAGCACCTCGCGAAAATGTTGTCATGGTAACATTGTGACATAACATCAGTGCATTGGTCACGATTCCCGTATTCGCACCCTGTCGGGAGGAAATCAAGAAGTACAGCAATTCTTCTAATTTTAGAACAGATATTTGTACAGTGTTAAATGCAAAAATTATACTCTTCTTTAATTTTTTTTCAGGGAAGTAAATATATTGCTATGTTCATTAGATGGATTAACCCTGTAAGAAAAGAGAAACTCTGTTTCTCTGCTACAATTGCATGTATGTATATTAGATAAAAGAAGACGATCAGATGTCTCAAAATTAGAAGAATTAGGCTAAACAAAGACGGGGCTTACAAAGCAAACAAAAACATATGAGGAGCAAGGACTAAAGACCAAAACTAAAATCAAGATCAAACCCCAGTTAGCCACGGTTATAACCGCTATACCGGAATTCCCTAACGTATAGGTATGGTCAAATAGTTTGGGCCCACATATTCGAGAGAGGAAACAGTTAGCTATCTCTAGGTTTAAGGAACATAAAATATGGGGCCATGTTATGGGCCAAAATTAGGACGTCAACTAAGACATAGCTGTCTAGATGGGGCTCTTATATTTACGTAGCCTTGTAAGTTCAAGACTCAATTGTGAGTTTAAAAGCCGTATGAAATGCCAGTTTTCAGATGTAGCAAACAAAATGCTGATCTGGGCTAACACACAAGCAAAAATACATATGCCAAAGTTAGAAAAATCACCGGAGATTAAATTATGTTCACCGTTACTTTTAACAGATCGATACGCAATTTTGCTAAAATTTATATATTTATTTGATTGGTGTTTTATCCCGCGCTGAATAATATTTGACGTATACGACGGCGGCCAGCATTATGGTGGGAGGAAACCGGGCAGAGGCCTCGGAAAACCCACGACCATCCGCAGGTTGCTGGAAGACAGAAAGGATATTTAATAAAGAATATCGAAGGCATAAGAAATAATAAAGCTATTGCAAAGCCGCACCGAGAGAAAAGTTTGGGTCAACTGGCCAAAAAATCTGAGTTATGCAATTTGAATTAATTCAACTCAGAAAGCCGAGTCATGAAACTCACCTGGTTATATTGGTGACAGGCTTGGTTAGTCAGAAAACTCACAGGAGTCTTTCACGACTCAGCTGATCTGGTTTTATGACTCAGTTCTCTGAGTTGAATTAGCTCAGTTGAATGACTTAGATTTGTTAGTCAGTTGACCAAAACTTGTGTATATGCACACAGAAACTTCTTCGCTGGTTTCGAAAACATCATAAGGGTGTGTCCTTAACTCATACACGTACACGTAATCATAAGGGTGTGTCCTTAACTCATACACGTACACGTAATCATAAGGGTGTGTCCTTAACTCATACACGTACACGTAATCATAAGGGTGTGTCCTTAACTCATACACGTACACGTAATCATAAGGGTGTGTCCTTAACTCATACACGTACACGTAATCATAAGGGTGTGTCCTTAACTCATACACGTACACGTAATCATAAGGGTGTGTCCTTAACTCATACACGTACACGTAATTCTTATAGGCATACCTGGAGCTGACAAATTCCTTAGAGAAGTACAAGTCTCACAGCAGACGTCTTCAACGTCATAACATTCGTGCCGCTTCGCGGTAATACCTCTGCAGTTTTGATTCCTGTCACCAAACTCACAACCTAAGTATCATTAAGACACGGAGAGGAAATATTTTGATGTTAATTTCGGGGCGTCTCTTGAAAAAAAATGCGATGAGCCCTTTGGGAGGTAGACTGCAGATCGAAATCTGGACATGTTAAGCACTGAACTGTACATATTAACAAATAACACATCTATTTATTTATTGATAGGTGTATTACGCCGATCTCCAGAATACTTCACTTATACGACGGCGGACAGAATTATGGTGGGAGGAAGAGGGGCAATGCCCAACGAAAACCCACGACCATCCACAGATTGCTGACAAACCTTCCCACGTACGAATAACACATTGAAAATTTGCACTCATATACACAATACATTATTTACACATTTTGTATCTGCATATTCACAAGTTTATATATTTACCCATTACAAACTTCCACATGGCAGATTTTCACTTTATTCACTTACAAATTTCCACATTACTATACGTTAAGCATTACACCTTAACTTATTATCTATTGTATGGTTACCTGTAAGGGACTCATTTCTCAGGGAGCAGCAAGTCTGACAACAAAGCGCGGCGTTCTCAGGATCATAACACAACTCCATCCTGGAGACCAGCTTCTCACACTCAGAGTCTGGCCGGCGGTTTCCGTATCGGCAGCCTGCACAGTTTGTCACACAAACCAGCGTATTAGTTAACAAAATCTACACACGTTTATACATTTATTTATTTGCTTATTGTGTAAAACCATACCCATGAGTTGATAATTTATATGGCGGTGGTCACTTTTGGTGGGTCGAGGGAATCGGAGCGTGCAGAATTAAACACCGTGCTTTAGCCTTGGTACTGACCAAGTTTTCCACGTGTTACGTACGTACGGCTATTCACACTGTATTGGTAGAAGTCAAGAGGTCATCAACGTTAAACCGTGCAAACGACCACAGGAGCGCTGTCGATGCTCATTGCTGGCAAAGCTCACAAATACTGAGAGCCGGGGATATATATATATATATATATATATATATATATATATATATATATATATATATATATATATATATATATATATATATATATGCACGATATTCAAGGGAGGTAACCTACATACGAGCGGGAGAAAAACTTTCTCCTGTGATATATATACGCATTAATGAACTGGTTTGGATGACTTCATATTCCACAGAATGCTATGCGCCTAGGTAGTAAGGGGTTTCAGGGGTCCAGGCCATTCTGATCAACAAAGGTCAGGCCATGGAGAACGACAGCCAACTGTCCACTGATAACCTGTGTTAACAATGATTTAATGTCGAGAGACTAGATCTATGATGACAATAACAATCTTATATCCCAGGACAAAACTACTGGGAAAATGTCGAATCTCAGTAAAATCTTACTGGTAAACTAGCTGCGCATGGGCTTCAAATTGCAGACTCCATAATACTATGGTGGCTCTTTCTCATTATTTGTATTTGCTTCTGGATCAGTTTTTCACAAATAGCAACTCTGATTCTCTGATTCTCAACTTTAACTACGTCATCTGTATTCCATGTCCGGCATTCCTATACCATTCGTAGTCCGTAATGGGCGTTCCACGTCGATAATCGCAAGATCCATTTCTAAAACAACGTTTAACACTAGCTCCCAAAGTCCTTTGATAGTTATTCAGTTTTACTTTACCTAAAAATGTACTTCATGTAACATTAAAAACTCAATTTACCTATTCTTTCAGATTTATTTTTTAAAATCATTATCACTGGTTAGATTTTATTTATTTCTTTATTTATTCATTTATCTGATTGGTGTTTTACGAATCATTAAAGAATATTTCACTTATACGCCGACGGCCAGCAATAAGGAGGAAAACGCTCAGACCCCGGGGGAAACGTGCGACCATCCGCAGATTGCTGACAGGAATTCTCACGTACAATCGGAAAGGAAAGAGAAGATTAAATAATGCAAATACATACATGCTCCTAACACAGTTTATATCTTGGGTGCAGAATACTGTAAATTTTAAATGCCATAAAATTGATCATTTAGTCCATGTATCCTGCTCCTCCACATCATAACTTTACTATATACTTACCGTCACATGACGATGTTTTCCCATTCAACACTTTTTCATATTCCTGGCACGTTCGGCAGCATTTGTCCGGAACAGTCGGCTGGTAACAGGCGTAACTCGGAATCTCCGAGCAGTTCTTACTTTTGTCATAGCAGAGGCATTCTGAAGGAAAAGTTATTCCTATTCCATTCTTACATTATTTTATCTTGTAATTCTTCAATAATTTATTACTTAGTATTAAAGTAATTAATTTATATAAATGCAGTCAGGTAGGGACAATTGTGCTGATCTTGAATGAAAGTCGGCATTCTGAGTGACCGTCCCGGATAGCATAATTGGTAGATTGTCTGCTTCAGGAGAGGTAGATCTAGGGTCAATCCTGGGTCGAGTCACACCTAAGACTTTAAAAGAGGAAGTTGTAACTTCCTCGCTTGGTGTTCAGCATGAAGGGGATAGTGGAACGACTGGTTGACCGGTATCAGTATAATGGCTCAGGCGGGGCGCCTTACTTGCCTTCGGTAAGTCGTCTCAGTGAAGCAGCACTAGATAAAAGAGCGGTGGAAATCCGTCCTGCAACCAGGAGGTACATTACATATGCCCTAAGGATTCCTTCGTCGTCATATGACTGAAAAATTGTTGAGCACGACGTTAAACCCCAAGCACTCACTCACTCACTCTATCTGAGTGTAGAAGGACATAAATTTGGCAGACCATGGTAACTGACCTTCTGGTGATATCAGCGGTATGCTGGAGCAGTATTCACAACACAGGGTTCGTACATCCTCGCGGAGACAGTCACATGGATTAAGAAGGGCTGATTCACAGCCGGGGCGATCTCCATACGGGCATTCTGAAATGGAAACATCGAGCAGAGATCGTGTTCATTTTTGTAGCTTTCAGATACAGGCGGGGATAGTCGAATAAAGGGATGTCAATAAAGTTGACAGCAGGTCTGTACATGGTTAAAATTGCTTTGAGTTTTCTCCAGGTCGATTTCGACAGAATCAAATATTTAAGAAGAAATCCCTAACTGCAATGGATTGAAAAACAGTCCAAAGAAATCAACATGGACAAAATGTAGATACAAAGATAATTTATTTAAATATAGGCGTAAATTTACGATCTACAATTAAGTCTTTCTTAACACTCTACCATTTATTCCCTGGAAACATGCCCATATATAAAGCCTTGCGAATTGTTATACTCCATTCCTTGATAAGAACAAAACGTTCGAAACTCCAGTCGAAATACAAAGATCTAGGCAGTAGAGAAAGGCCCAATTGTTTTTTTATACTATATTTGATTATACATGTATCAGCAGGACCACATGGGGATATTCTTGAAGAATATTTTTTTACTACAGACAGCCTGCAATACACCGAGATATCGATTAGTAGTAACTATGGCCCCTGCATCACAGCATTTCGCGGTAATATGAATTTTGTAATTTACTTTCTCAGCGCTAGTCATTTATTACAGGACTTCTGAATGGCCTACCAGCGTTGTCCTTATCTTTCAGCATGTCACATGTTTCGCAGCACAAATCGTTATTGTCGTAACATTGCTGTCTCTTAAAATCTGCACCTGCGCAAACTTCACCCCTGTCGCCGAACTCACAACCTGTGAATACAGTGAATGTATTGTGTTCACATTACATCATACGATTATAACGCTCTCATATAGTGTGAACGACAACATTTAGGTAGCACCCATACAGTAGTAGTTGTAATGTGATGAAAACACAGCATTTTGCAAATAACATCATTGCCTTTTGAAATCGTTCTGTTTTAAGACATGGCGTGTATGTTGCTGTGTTTTAGGCATGTACATTATTAAATGAAAAAAAATCTATCAGAAGTAAAGTGACAAGAGTCACAAAGTCACAAGCACAAAGTCAGTTCTCAAAGACTTGCGTTAAAACAAACACAGATACAATGCTGTAAGATCGTGCCACAAAAAAATAAAAAAGCAATAGGAGCAATGAATACATTAGGCACTAAAAATTTTAAGCCACGTCTTCCAAGCTACAATATTGCATCAACAGACACCGGTGACGTTTGCAGTAAAGTTCTTGTCTGCCTACCATTAGGTTCCTTTCTACAAAAAATGAAAACACCAATTAACATAACCATTCAAATATACGGCAAATGCAGTGCACTCATTGGCTTAAAAGACGCATTTTGAAAAATACTGGATGCAAATCAGACAAATGAATAGAACAACGGCACGGCGCTCCTGTTCAACGAGACCTGCACGTGTAGTCAAGCTAACCTGTCAGGTTTCCAGGATGGCATGTCTGACAGCAAGTGTCAGCGTTCTGATAGCATAGTCTTCTCGGCATATTGCGGCAATTCACATTTTTATCTCCGCACTCACAGCCTGAAATAAGATTGAAAATGAGTTTAAAAGGTTCTGTTGTCACAAGTAAAACAAATACTGTGTTGACTACAAAAGTCTGCTGTTTTCAATGTGATTTTGGTTCTATTCCAGTCGATGCTTGCTTTCTTTCCGTTCGTGCGTCGAAAGGCCTGCCAGCAGCCTGCGGATGGTCGTGAGTTTCCCTTGAGCTCAACCGGTTTCCTCAAACTAATAAAACTGGCTGCCGTCGTATAAGTGAAATATTGGAGAATGCGGCGTAAAACTCCAATAATTAAATAAATATATAATTTTACGTTTGCTGCCAGTGACAAAGGATAGGTGGTTTACCCCTGAATTAACCTACAAGTTCACGTGGCTAGCGTACGAGGCCCGAGTTATCACCGTTTACCCGTTATCAGCCATTACGGTCTGCGTTTGGAGCATGCCTGCACGTGCATTGTTTTGCACAGCGCATGTCCCGCTTCCAGCGCGCGGCATTCCTTCTGTAAACATCGGTTCACGTTTCGCCCCAGTGCCACAGGGATAAACGTTTACAGTTATTAACATTTAGCCGTCATTACGCATATTGACATGCAAATTAGCAGATATCAAAATAATCCACATAAATCATGTTTCATGAATAAAATACTTTACAAATGTCTAGTACCATTAGTTATCGTGCAGGTGGACGTGTAACATAGATGAAAGAAAACCCAATTGTCTACAAAATAAAAGAGGGTTACGAAAGCTTCGGATGTGCATGTCTCTTACGTTCCTGCAACGTTTCTTGTTGGTAACAAGTACAATATGGAACACGTGTGGTGGGGGGAGTCTACTGGAATCAGGAGACTATTACATCTGTTTCGATTTGGGGTATGTAATTCTGTGCATTTTAGAGTGTGAAGTCTTTTTCAGCCACTCGTGTTTAGTATGAAAGTTTGCTAAGACAATAATGGAATAATGGAAATGGTCCAAATTGGGCAGGTATGGATTGAGTTTACTGATGAAGGTTTGATATTCTCGACAGGAGGGTACAAGGTCCAGGTAGTAATAAAGCAGTGAGTGACTGCCAATTCACATTGTTAAGCTCCTGTTCTAGCTGCCGGTATAGGAAAGTCCAGATTTTGGCTGTCAACCTATGTCAACATGGCTGCTTTCTTACAGCTTAGGCATGATGAGCAACAAGGCTTATTGGGCATAAAATGTTTGGGAAAATTATGAGCAATTATTAGGGATAATGTTGACCGTTACTTACCCTTGGTTCCGTTGCAGTACATCTGACAAGACCCACAACATAGCCTGGGGGCATCTCTCGAATGACACTTCCCGGGAAACTGGCTAATCAGCTGTGCGCAGGTCTGACCGTCTACTACTTGGCCCGGCTGATCACCAAAGGGACATGACTCTGTTTGTCACGAGAAAACCGAAACTGTTGAATATGCTACGAGTTCACATGTACAGAAAGAATGTAATATTATATTTCATCGGAGTATAATTATGACCATTTGATCGAGGAAAGGTCAAGTAATCTCACTTTAACAGGTAGACAACAAGGTACCCGGACGTGAATTCAGCACCGGGCTGTGCCTTTTTTCGCGAATCTTGGGGACGTTTAGTATTTAGAGACGTTTAGACATGTTTTCTCATCACCACCTTAATCCAAACATTGGTACAATGCAGTCTGGGTAACCAGAACTCAATAGTAATTATGGTAGCAAGTCTGAAGACATAAATGTGTAAAAAAAGCGGATAAATGGGACACTGGTCGACTGCTCAATTATGTCTAAACCGCAGTGAAAACAATCGCCTTCTGTCTCTAACGATGGAATGCTCGCGTATTTTATTGGTGTGACACACAAAGAGTAAATGTACACTGGGCGAAAAATTGGACTGAGTTTTACAAGTTCCTCATCTGTTTGTCTTTCTCAGAGCCTTTATCACAGAACAGACACATGTTTCCTCAGACACAAAGAGGGCTTTATCGATACGGCCGACTCTCATAATACAGTGTTCTGCATTTGATGCATAATTATACGAAGGATATCTGCCTGTACTTACCGTCGACTTCGGGGGCCGCTTCATCTTGCAGACACATACCTCCCACACACCACTGAAAGTACAAATGTGGACGATAAATGCCAAAGGACATTCTGAATTCTATTCTGTCAAAATTAACGCTTTTTAAGGGATGTTAGAGTAGATCATGCTACTTATAAATTGTAATATTTATTTATTTATTTATTTATTTGATTGGTGTTTTACGCCGTACTCAAGAATATTTCACTTATACGACGGCGGCCAGCATTATGGTGGGTGGAAACCGGGCAGAGCCAGGGGGAAACCCACGGCCATCCGCAAGTTGCTGACAGACCTTCCCACGTATGGTTATAATATAAATTTATATTATGGACCACATAACGTTATATCAATAAAAGTATTCTGTTGGAATAACGGAACAAGTGTGTCATATATGAGCTATTGGTTTGTAAAAATAGTATGATCGATTCTGCCATCATTCGGAAATGCATGTCTATAGTATTCTGTCTATTTTACAGATCAATTATCAGAGTGTATTGGGCGGTTAGCATGCATGCAGCGATATCACCAATGGCGATATTCGATTTGTCAACAAAACTGGGACAGTGTGGCATTGTATGGCATTGTATGTACTTTTCAACAGTCAATTGGAAAATCACTACAATGCCTAAATAAATTGGTACATAAACTCTCGCATCATAAAACCAAACATTGAGAAACAATACTGTACTGTGTTCTGATATAAGGACCCAGGCTGAATGCCCTCAAGGGGAGAGAACTCAGCGATTTAGCTCTTTATAAAGCTCTATATATGAACACAAAGTTGCGCATCGTAAGACCTGCAATGAGAAATGGATGTAACGCAGTCTGGACAATGGGGACATACCTCAGTGATATATTTCTGGTTAATTCTCATACTCACTCGTTTGTTCCCACAGGTTGTCCCCCTTGCCGGAAATAGGATCAATCCGTTCTTAGAGGGGTGGCAGCATTGCATTCCATCACATATACCACGTAATGGAACATCTGGCGACTAAACAGGAAAGGAAACACCATCACCAGGTTTTATTAAATGGGTGTTAAATATCATCAAATATCACAGAGTCGGCATATGGAATTAAATGATTATGTTGATAAGGCTCGTTTTTTTCACAAAGCTAACCTAGGCTATTAAGTTGACTGTAACTATATATAGTTACATTATAACGTTCCATAAAAAACATATGTTAAATACATATGTGGCCATACTTGATAGTTACAATGAACTGAAAGCGGCCTAAGATACTGACTGCAGATCATAATATATCTAGACACGTTTATGCAGTTACGACAGAAACTAAGACACCGTTCCCTTCAATGAAAGGTGAATGTGTTTGTTAATTTTTTCGTTCATATATTAGACTTAATAATATATAATATATATATTACGCTTGCTTAGAAATTTTCGATGGTTCATTTTGATTTATTTATAATAACCTGAAAATACTGATGCAATTATGAGAAATCAAGGAAAAGTTTATTGTCGTCTGTGAGCGAGATTGTGCTTTAAAGTCAATCATACCAGCACACATGAGTTAGCAACATATACAGAATCCTTTAAATAAAATGAATTTGTATTTTCGGAAGATACCCGGCAGAAGTAGAATCCAGTTCCGAATGAGAGTTCACACTGCTTGTCCACGCTGTAAAACAGTCCGAGCGCTTCGCTAGGTGGAGTGATCGGAGCATCGCCAACATTTCGTACAAGAAGGCAGTTGTTATTTTCTCTGGACATTAAATACACATACATTGTAATATAAATTATTTAACAGATGTAAGAGAAGCTCAACCAGTTTCAAACACTACATATACTAGTATAGCTGTACGCAACATCGCGCACATTATTTACTGTTCATACCCTCATTCTCACTAGTCGTAGGTACTTGGTGAAAGTGGGCAGTCAACTATTACCGCAAAATAAAGTTTGTGACGAGGTTTTCAGTCTGGAGTGAGAAATGACCTTATTGAACTGATCATAACTAAACCGGAACTAAAAAATGGGACCCAAACGGAACTAAAACCAGGACCATAGTGCGTTTGTTTTCTCTCATCCCATGTCTTTTACCCGAGTCCGTTGCTTGACAAATCCTCAAGCATTTCATTTTTCACACTTTGTTGTGCTATTTACAGTAGCACCTAAGCCTAAGGCCATAAAGTGAGCATTTGCTACTTAAACATGTAAACCATGCTCTTTGAGGAACAAACAGTGTATTTAAACAATGAAATGTCACAGACGTTTGAGCTACATTGTATTTTCCTGTAGGTCAAGAGCTCTTTTCTTGTCTTCATTTTCAGTCTACCAACAGTTTTGCATAATTACATAGGCAACGTCTGTAAAACATAAATCATTATCTCACTTTGCTGTTCAATCACCAGTCAAACATGAATCAGCTGGTTGTAATGGTACAGTCAGTTTGAACGTAAGTAAATACTGTAAAGATACAGGTAGCCTTCGTATTTGTATAGTAACGATTGTAGATCTATTCCATTTCGCTTAATAAATATAGTGTGTACTGAGCTTTTACACTTTGTGGATACCTGTTTAGCTTGTCGACGATTCGCCGGAAGTCCTGTATGGAGCACGCGGAAAACGCCCAGGGGTTTACACCTATCGCTGGATTTCCTGGGTTTATGGTAGCAGCCATGATGAAACCGTCTTCACTGTTGCAGATATTGCCCTCGCCATCATGACGTGCTCCAAGGCTGAAAACCGAAGGTACATTCTACGATTAGTATACGTCCTTCTTCAGATATGCACAGATGACTTCAGTTCATTGGTTGTCAATGCTCCATAGTCCTTTACATGTCTTGGTGACAATGAGCCGTCAAGAGACAACAAGAGTTCTTGGGGTGGTCCCACATGTACATGAAGCTCGTATATGGCATATCTTGAACTCGTTCCGCCGTTGAAAATATGTGTGTCACGTGTGAGACATCTAAACAAGCTAAACAGTTAGTTACTAGCCAATGGCGAGTGGTACACTCTGGACATTCTGGTATCCTTCATCCTTGATTCTCTGAGCAGACGAATAAGTGAAATGTACAGCAACTACTGAGGCTGACGTTTAATACCAATCAGTCAAATAAATACATCTGAAGTCCCTGAAGCTTATTAACATATAATATAACTTACTAAACATATGACAGATCCATTTTCAAAGCAACAATACAGGAACGTGAACAAGTGGTATCGAGTCAGTTATTTGGGACTGATTATAACAGCTTGCTTATATGTTTGATAAGGGTTTAACTTCGCTTTCAATGTTATGTCAGTCATATGACGACCGTATCTAGTTGTAACAGGCCCCGGCATATTTATGCCATGCCAAAGACACCAGACACCATTATGTCTCAATATACTGACATAACTGGGGTTATTTTCCTAGTGTTGAATGCCCAGAGAGGTAGTACCAAGATTACAAGATCGTAGGTTTGACTCTATTCGGGATTGAACACGTGTCTGCCGTTTGGGAGGCAGAGAGTCTATCCATTATACCACCGCAGCCGGTACATAATTGTACGTTGTAACTGTATTTAAAAATAAAAATCATAACCACAATGTATGGTTTGCATTAAGTTGACATTCATCAGATTAACTAACATTTAACATAAGGATATATTTATCTAGATCAATCTACCTATGTCCAAGTTCATGTGCACTGACCAACGCTCCAACAAAATCAAACGTGTTTTCCACGGCAGATACACTTAAGTCTGTGCATATAGTACCCACTTCTGCCAGTCCTACAAAACACACAAACGAAATCTGAATCAAAAATGTCAAAATATCTTTAAAATGCACAGATATATTGGTATGACGAGACCCTCGCTGGTCGAGCAATCTATAGCGTGCTATACTAGAAGCCTCTGACACATTAGACACCCATATAAACTTTGGTTAAAAAGATGGCACAAACGACTACAGCTCACGACCTTTACATAAGGGGGTACGTTTTATATGTATTTTACAAATGCGGTCATTTCCTGTAAACTACACTGCAGCCATTCCATAAAAGGAGAGATGGTGTTCACACAAAAGTGCAACAGGATGGAAGTTATATTTAAGTGTGGCGGGAGGCGGGTCGCTAATATTTGCATTACATATATTGTAACCGTATGGAGCCTCACGGCGAACGGGATATTTCAACAGAACCACCACTCGTGAGCCTCTTTAATATCTCCCCTGTGAACATTTGCATAGCTTTGACGTAAGTTTCTACCAAACTACTTACTAGTATGCAAAATGCTTTTCGACACTGTTGCTAAATATATCGAAGTATGTTTTATTTTCTTTTAAGATATGAAGCTGTAATTCGCTGTTGTTTAGCGTATAGAAGTTTCGAAAGGTGAATATTTACATCGCTATCGAGCGATGTCCGCCATGTTTCAGCGAACTTCATTTACCGACAGGTATGAAGTCGGAACCACGAAATTATTTCATATCAAGAAATATAACTTAGCTTCCACAACTCTATAGTATAGTTTATACTTATCTGCAGTCGTAAATTTTCTTCTATAATCGCTTTAAACAAAGGAAATCCACTATTTAAACGAGCGTTTCTAACGGCAGCGTTTCCCTTGGCGCAATGTTGTCTGCAATCCGATCTTTCGTTAATCTAACTTTGGAGAACAACCATTGTGGTCTCGTCCGATCAATTTTACCTATCGATGTAGAAAATTATAGCGAGTTTGTTTAGGGTGAACTTTGACAGATGTGAAGTGTTTTTCTGTGTCAAATCAAACTTTACAGAAACTTGTCAGGTAGTGATTTTTACACCATGCTTTCCTCATGCGTACACGACCGCCTATATTTTGTTGTAGCCAGCGAGAAGCCTAGAATTTAGCGTTGGCTCCACCCTCATTGTCAGAAAATATAAATACAACTGAATCTGTAGAAATGGTGGAGATGGTCTGGGAAGGGGCTATGAGAAGATAGTCTCAGGGGCCTGAACTGTTAGATTAAAAATACAGCTATTTAAAATAAATTCTCATAATTTTAATAGTACCGTAATACAGACCGTAACAGCACGATACATACCATATTACGTTTTAGTGCACATGAACTGACGGTACTAGGTATCGCGCAGCACATGGTTTAGTGCACATGGACTGACGGTACTGAGTACTGCACAACATACTAGATACTTGAAGCAATGAACTAATAAGCGATTCCTCAGAACATATACATATAATTGAGCTTATGAAGTTTGCTTTATTTTTTATAAACTGTTGTTTTATTGTTGAACCTGAAACAAGACTTTGGGAGTGTTTTAATGTGATACAGAGAAGTGTTTTATCAACATGATATTGTACACATTCTCCTATAAACTGTAGAGTTGTGCAGCAAAAAAGGTAACAGTATTTAGATTAGCGAACCTGTTGGTAGCGGCGTCTCAGTACATTAAATTCCGCGAAACCACGACTACCAAGAAAACCAGCTGTATATACCACTTGTATGGAGAAGACATCTGTTTATCGTATAAGTTAACAGTGATAGATTCCAACATGTAAGGCAATCTATTGACTGTTTTGTGGAAGCTTACCATAATTGTTTAATTTAGAAGTTCCGCTACAAAGCAGTGATTTCATTGGCGACATTATACAGAGACAGACATCCACTCCAGTTTCTAAAAGAAGAAACCTCTACATAAGTCACATTTACATCACTCCTTTATCGCTCAATTTTATATAACCGCTATTCCCTGCCTCATACCTTTTGTCATCAACACAACTAAGGCTTATTTTTTGTGCACCTGCAACATCACTTTAGCACAGGGTACCTCGTCTGTTTGCCGAAGATTTAACATTTAATGCATTACAAATTGCACATTTACAATGTGGCGCATTGTAATGTTTATAATGTGGCGCATTATCACGTTTACAATGTGGCGCATTATCACGTTTACATTGTGGCGCTTACTGACGTGTACAATGTGGCGCATTATCACATTTCCAGTGTGGCGCATTATCACATTTACAGTGTGGCGCATTGTCATTCATTAATATACATTACCACATATTCCTAGCCCAGTGAGACAAAGGTTAATAAATAAACAAACATACGCATTACTCACCATTTCTCTGATTGTTGATATCGTACCTGGTAAGACATAAACGCGAGAAAAGTTGAAATAGGTAATACACTTTTGCCGTCATATTAATAAATCTGTGACATTATTTAAATGGGAGTTAGCGCCTCAGCGCGGCGCAGTGACCCAAGAGCGTCTCACCAATGCGGTCTCTGTGAGTTCATCTTATGAGTCCATCCCTTGCTGACTTCCTCACCGGCCGTACGTGAGAAAGCCTGTCAGCAAACCTGCGGATGGTCGTGGGTTTCCCCCGGTTTCCTCCCCCTCCATAATCCTGGCCGCTGTCGTATAAGTCAAATATTACCGAGTACGGCGTAAATTACCAATCAATTAAATAAATAATATTATTTAAATATGTATACCGTTAAAATAGTAAACATTTCAAGATTGAATAGGTCAATCTTTGTAACTTAAACAGACTACCAGCATGCCGTAAAGAGCTAGAATTGGCTAAGCCAGTGCCCACACAACCAAACCCAGCTTATTCCGTTGTCAAGTAGCACCACGTGTATTGATTTACGTTCCAAACGTAAAGGTGTTAACTCCTGTATTCACATAAATTCTTCTGACTACCTCTAGCTTGATCTTTAACGAACGCATTCTAAAGAGTATAAAAGGTAGATAAGCATGAGCCCTGGCAAAAGCAAACAACAAACGTGCTCTCTAAGCGGACCATGTACTCCAAATTCTCCAAAAAAAAAATAAATGTACGAAATCAATAAGGACATATAAAGCTTATTTCGCTCTAGCTAAATGTTTTGATGATTGCCATCAAACGATTTAGATTTTGTTGTGGATTAAATCACTAATCCGACTTTCTTCACACCATCAGCGAATGATAATGCGGACTTACGCTGTTATCAACATCACGTGATCAAAGTCCAGAAATGATCTATGACTGGAATGCTTGAGCCAATTAATTAAATTGTTGAGAACTTGGCGTCCATCAATGATTGGTCGACTGTCGCTGTTAGGGGGCGCTGTCTTGTTGGTCTCGGTCCACGTGGAGTCTGCTGCAGTCTACAAGCGACACAGCATAAAATCAGCCTCAGGTCAACATTGACAAAATGTCAGTATCGTATTATCCAGAAGTCGCATAAATCGCAGTGAGCATTTATTAGCTAGAGAATTTGAAGCAGTCAATGCATAATAGCATTTATTAGCATAATTAGCATAATTCTGATGGCCCTGCTAAAACGAACCCGGAAGTTCGTGGGAAATCCTGTCTACAGCCTGCGGATGGTCGTGGGTTTCTCCAGGGGTCTGTTCGTTTTCTTCCCACCATAATGCTTGCTGCCATCGTCGGCGGAAATATTGTTGAGTACGGCGTTAAAAATCAATCAAATAAATAAATAAACAAATAAATAAATAAAACCTGCTATTCACTTATTTATTTATTTCATTGGTGTTTTACTTTGTATTTAATGGTCTTTCATCTCGTACATACTTCATTATAGTGTGTTCTTTGCCTTTAAATAAACAGTTGAAGACTGCAGTTATAACAGTTAGTGTCGTTATTTCCGCACGCAAAACATTGTGTTAACAGCGTTTAGTTTACATTTTTCGATATGAACACACACGATTCTTCCCTCTTCAGTTTTCAAAAAACAACAGTGTTGTTTATAAGGTGTACTTCTGTGACGGCGGCCAGCATTATGGTAGAAGGATACCGGGCAGACCCCGGGGGAGACCCACGATCATCCGCAGGTAACCTGCTATTGAACGCCATGTGATACAATATATCAGACATATTACAATATTTGTATAGTCCAGACATGGATATGAATGATTTAAGGTCTAATTATCTCACAGCGACTTTTTACTTCTCTTGTACTCACCTATAAACAAATATTGTGTATACGTTTTAAGCTTTCCTTTCAACACAGAAATGAAGAGGACATACATAGAGGACATCTATGTACATATAGATGTACTTACTTTCGCTGTGTATAGTCCAGATAGAGTCACTCTTAATGACATGTCATCCTCCCTTATACTCTGGTAGCGGAGATCAATCTATGGAATTTAAAATAAATAAAAACACAACTGTAACAAAAAAAGTTCATTTTATCTCACGGTATTAAATCAATTTTTAAAACTTAAAACGTAAAATCTATGCGTCGGAACTGACGTACACCAGCCATCACCAAAATGAACGTTCCAGGTCAGTAATCACACACATTCTCTTGTCCTTCAGGTAATGCAGTGCACATTTATTCATTTATTTAATTAATGTTTAGGCCGTACTCAAGAATATTTCACTTATACGACGGCGGCCAGCATTATGATGGGAGGAAACCGGGCAGAGCTCGGGGGAAACCCCGACCATGCGCAGGTTGCTGTCAGACCTTCCCACGTACAGCTGGAGAGGAAGCCATAATGAGCTGGACTTGAACTCACAGCGACCGCATTGATGAGAGGCTCCTGGGTCATAACGCTGCGCTAGCGCGCTAACCAACCGAGCCACGGATTCCCCTGCACATTTACTGTTTATTGTACTAAATGTTGAACGAAATCCTTAATAAACCCACCGAGTTAACGAGAAACGCAAAATAGCGTCGCAGAAGCTTGTCGGCAAAATCCGTATCATTTCCAGCTTGATTCAACCAACTGGAACATAAAAAATGTGCACAGAAATTCACATTGAATGAGAATACCAAAAATAAAAAGAAAAAAAAAAGAACCAAATCTTTGTTTAAACTCGAAAATCATAACGCTCTTATATATAATCTAGATAATCGGATATATATATATATATGATTTATCTGTATATATAATAAAAAAACTCGACTGAATTGAGAATATGACAACAAACAATTGCTACTCACAAGGTGTAAATGGAAAAATCAACGACGATCAGCATTTCTACCTCGAGTTGAGTTGGTGATGTCACTTCTCTCTTACTCAAAACACGATTTTTGGGATTAGGAGACCTATCTGGAAACATAATCGGCAATGTGATAATGTGAGCCAGTTGACATAATTTAGCGACACCACACCACAAAGGGGGTGGGGGGTGAGGTGGGTGGGGGGGGCTCCGCGGATGAGGTGGTTAGCACGCCAGCGCGGCGTTATGACCCAGGAGCTTCTCATCAATGTGGTATCTGTGAGTTCATGCACAGCTCATGCTGGCTTTCTCTCCAGCCGTACGTGGGAAGGCCTGGAAACCTTTTCTTGGGCTGTGCCCTGCTTCCTCCCACCGCCGTCGTATAAATGAAATATTCTTGAGCATGGGGTAAAACACCAATCAAATAGATACACGTATAAATGTACACCACAACCAAAGTGATGTAAGAAAGTTTTCCTAACGTTACACATCCCAAGGTATTTTGTTAACAGAGAATTTGGGTACCGACTTCTCCATGGAGCTTCAAAGCAGCTGATGTAAATCGAAGTGTTAGTTGTAGTTCAAGCATTTATTTATTTATTAGTATTTGATTTGGTGTTGAACACCGTTCTTAGACCATACACACCATGTTGTGTACTTGAATTGTGCAAACAAAGACGGTCTGAACAATCCAAGACTGTCTAGGGCCCACGTGATAGAGAGACTGTAATGTAGTGCAATAACACAAGCAGTTATTCAATCAATGCGCAGCGTAAACTCTTCTTTTCAGAAAAAAGAGCCTGTATGTTTACTTAAAAATCACCTGTTCGTGACAAGAAAGAATCTCACTTTACCTAGAGAAGTTCAGAAGTATTTACTTAGACTAGAACGTCATTGAACACAAGCGGCTTACTTGGTTTTCATCATAAAAGTCATATTGTTTGAACTGTGTTCACACGAAAGCGTGGGCCAAGGTTGTGGGTAATTTGGAAAGATCCATTTATCTAAGAGGTTGGAGAGAAGCTGTTTTTTTTTTAAGCTTAAGAGAACAAGAAAATCTCTTCTCAGCGATGCCATTACTGACAGTTTTAACTCTCTGCGGGTGAACGTAAAGTTAAACGGGTCAGTTTGACGCCCAAAAATAATGATCACAATGTTAGAATTCAAACGAACAACTTCTGTCAGCTAACAAAGGTACCCTGTTTTCATGACTTGTTGAAAACTTTGCACGACCTTATATCAGTTGCTGTGATCTTAAAATAAGAGCAAATATTTAATTTGCTAAAAGGCGTCACTGGTCTAGATTTTCAAGGAGAAGTTAATGACCATGATAAACGCCAAATTGTACAACAAAAAGCGCCCACGCCATGCTCTGAGACGTTGTGTCCACATAGTATGGATAAGTTCTCTACTAAAAAGACTGCTTTAGACGTTTTTATCAGGGCGTCCCAAAGACGTAAATATATGAGAATTGTTCCCTTGACTTCTCAGGTAAATGACAGCGAAATATACAACTCATTTAAGCAAGTGTGACATCAAGGTGCTCGAATAGCACAAGAACATCACGTGTGACATCACAATTATTTGTGCTACGACGTCACACTCGAAACCGTCATGTTTCGTTTCCTGAAAACTTCGTAAACAGTATATCAGCCAAGTTTGATGTAATTGCACAAATAAAGGTCACGCCATTCGTTATTTCTAGCACGATATACGATTTGTTTTAACTCTTTGTTAGTTATTGTAGATGTTGTAGCCTGTGACCAGTACCTTTACTTAGAAGTTGTTCTGTACTGCCATTCCAGTACCTTTGACCCCAAAATAGTGTATGTTAACCAAGAAGAAATCTCCCTTTTATAACTTTATTTGAACTGAGGGTGAATAAATATTGGATAAACAGAATAATGCTGGGAGCAATATTGACTTTGGGATATTTCATGAAAAACTCATACCATAATCTACCCTCTTCATGATGCCTGAGTCATGAATGAACATTCAATTACAGGATATAAAAAACATCTATGGATCTAGAGCCGAAAAGGTTGTCTGTATATTGTGCACTGGCAACCATTATTGTATCAAATGAAACGAAAAGACTTCAAGGGGGACACAACCGTTCACAAATAAAAAAAATGTTTGGTTTGCTTGGATTAATCCATTAATGAAAAAATCCATATGAACTACTTTTTTCGAAGTTTCAAGTTTTGTAATAGCACTCCAATATACCTGAAATGAAGTAGTCTTGCCCAAATGATAGAAGTGCCCTGCTTGGATAAACTCGATGGCTTCGTCCTTCACCCAGGGTAAAGTTTCTGGAGAAAGGGTAGATGCAATACAACACCCCTTCATAAATGAAGATACCCTCCTGCAATTAAATCAGTCATTGTTACTATCATAAGCTAAGGCAAAACAAATAATCTTAGAGGCATATTTAACGTAATTAATTTTTGGGGTGTTTATTTTTGTGAATGAGGTTTTGCGCCGTGTTCATGGAAATTTTACGTATAGGACATGAGTACTTGTCAGGTTTAAGGGTGAAAAAAAACAACGCGGATGCCAACAGAGACCGAAGCAAGGGAAAGTGACCAGGAGCTTGGTTCTGTCTCGTGACCTCCTTCCACATTTAATTTAAGTAAACGAGATTTTCAATGATATTTATCCTTAAAAAGCAGTAATGACAATGACTCAACAGGAGACCTTGTTAATATCATATTACTACGTTATTGCCCTTCAAAAATTGACACTATTTTGTTAAACTGTCCACCGCTAACCCGGCTCTGGAATCACGAAGCGACATTAGACTTAAGTCAAAAGTTCACATAATTTTAAAATAATAATTTTCTACGAAACAAGGCCAAAATATTCCTGGACTACGTACATGTAAATTATGGGTAAGTTATCGTCAAATAAATTTCAGCTAAAATAACAGAAAGAAACACACCAAATCTTCAATGATTAAAATTTTGGCTCAAGTCTAAGATCGTTCCGTGGTCCCATTGTCAGCCGACCAATACTTGATAGTATCCACTACACACCAGCTGACATAGCTAACATTGCTCTAAAACGATACCGTTGCATGAGATATGGATTGGCTAAACTCGTATACAGAAAACCAA
Organism: Liolophura sinensis; assembly: GCF_032854445.1. Classification (NCBI taxonomy): domain Eukaryota; kingdom Metazoa; phylum Mollusca; class Polyplacophora; order Chitonida; family Chitonidae; genus Liolophura; species Liolophura sinensis. Next base: position 7,870,346 of record NC_088297.1, on the reverse strand, counting down.
AAAAAAATCAAATTTATCATTACATGTACATCCTTTGTTGACCAATCTGTAAAGACACCATTTACTCCTTAGTCTCCAGTAATTTGTCTACATAAAAATACTAGAAAATTAGTTATACATGTTTATATTTCTTTTTTCCCTTAGTTTGTAATCTGGACTATTCAGTGTGAAATAAAGAATTATTATAATTATTATAATTATTATTATTATTATTATTATTATTATTATTATTATTATTATTATTATTATTATTATTATTATTATTATTATTATTATTATTAACAGTGATCAACATTCTCACCAGATATCGTAATGTTCGGGAATTGTCGGGGTCAGTTATGTGATGTACCAGTATAGACGCTCCGTTTTGTACATCTTGGTAAAGTAAATAATCCTGAAATGTAGAAATATTTAAAAACATATGACAATAGCTTAAGACTTGTTAGTGGCGACTAAAAAATTATGGCCTTCATAAATATTTTGTGTATATACGTCATGAGCACGAGTTGTTGTTACGAGCCCAAAATAAGAAATTTTAATGTATTCAGGTGTTCTACAAAATAACACGTCGTGTTCTTAAATGTGTACAGAACATACTACATAATATATACTCTCCCAAAAAAGAAACGCAACATCCGATTCGTTTTATCCAAATATGAATTTTTCAACATCATCTTAAATACAAAAATAAGCATCACATCACACTGAAATTTTCCACACTGGTTGTTCAGACTTTTAAGTTAATTACAATGTCAAAATTTATCACATTAAAGTCCATAGCACTCAGATGACGTCACTGCAAAGTCAATATCTGCTATGCCCACCATTAACCCGTAACACAGCGCGAATCCGTCTCGGCATAGACATGATCAATCGGCGAATACGGTTTTGCGGAATTCTTCTCCATTCTTGGTCAAGAGCCTGCAGCACTTCTTGCTGAGTTTTCCCAAGTCATCCCACAAATGTTCTATTGGGTTCAAATCTGGTGATTTGGACGGCCAGGGCAGCACTGTTACGTTCTGGTTCTCCAGAAAGTCAACCGTAGCACGAGCTGTATGCGGCCGAGCGTTGTTGTGCTGAAAAACTTCCCTACGAAGGTCCATTATGGGCAGCATGTGTGGCGTCAAAACCTCATCTCTGTATCGAGCGGCGTTAAGGTTGCCTGGGATGTGCACCAGTTGAGATTTTCGGGCGTATGATATGGCACCCCACACCATCACACTTCCTCCACCGAAATTGTCGACTTCAAGGACGCAGTTCCTTGCGAACCTCTCATTTCGGCGTCTGTAGACGCGTGTACGGCCATCTCTTTTCTCCAGCATGAATCTGGATTCATCGCTGAACCAGACTCGCCTCCAATTTCGCAGATTCCAGTCCCTTAATCTGTTGCACCATCGTACCCTTGCGCGTCGATGCTGTTGTCTCAGTACTACGCCAAAGTAAGGACGTCTGGGACGTAAGCCGTTTTCACGGAGATGGTTCCTGACTGTCTGTGCCGATATTCGTCGGAGACCTGGGACATTTGATGATGTTTCTGTTGCTGTTACGGTTCGGTTTCTGAGATGAAGTAACCGGATGTAACGGTCTTGGGCTGCCGTTGTGACCCTAGGTCGGCCATAACGTTGACGGTCAGCTGTTGAACCGGATTGCTGGTACCGTTGCCAGAGCCGGGAAATCGTGCTCCGGTGAACATGATAAAGTCTAGCGACTGCATTCTGTGATTCACCGGCGAGGAGTCGACCAATGACGATGTTCCGGATAGCGGTGTCTAGTCTTGGCATATCTTGGCAGGTTGGAGAAGCAACTTAGTGACTGAATTCAACGGAACGGTTATGTGTCTTTTATACCCATTAAATCCGCTTTAAAATACGGCATGATTCGCAGGTGCAACTGTCCTAAGTTTTTCTCTACGAATCCCTTGCGCAGCGTTACACAAAGGCCGACCCTTAAGTCACGTGTGACCAACAGACACTATCTGGTGTTCAAATTCAATTATCGTACATTTACATTATAATATGATCATGTTGTCATGTCTCAATCACGCCAATTTTTTGAAGAATTTATGATTGATCTTTTGGGGGGGATGTTGCGTTTCTTTTTTGGGAGAGTATATATTTAATTTAATTAATATTTATATTTTCTACGAGATTTTACGTTTACTTAGGAATCCAGAAAGGCAAGATGGGTATATGATTGTTCCTGGGCCGAATAAATGAACACGTTTACTTCGGTATCCTATAAGTTACTTGTTAGCTCGGACCTAACTCTTCCACAGGGTATAAAAGACTCTTTAAATAATTCACGGTGTGGACAGAACTGACCCGCAGTTCTGGTTCCTGGCTCCTCCTTAACTTTCCCTCCTCCGTTGACATCACAATGATGGGATCCTCTAGGTGGAATGTCCTCGTCAAATCTAGGTGGAGACTGTCGTTATGGATACGAATCACCACGCGCAGGTCCGACGAGCTGTCACGTGCATGACGATTCGTCCGATGTAAATTGTTCATGAATATGACATCAGCCTTGATGAAGTCTAGGATAAAGTAAATTATTTAATCATTGACGAACTTATCTGATCTAAGATAATTTATTTATTTCATTTATTTATCTGATTGGTGTTTAACCTATACGACGGCTGCCAGCATTATGGTGGGAGGAAACCGGGCAGTGCCCGGGGTAAACGCACGAGCATCCACAGGTTGCTGCAAACCTTCCTACGTACGGCCGGAGAGGAAGCCAACATGACCTGGACTTGTACTCACAGCGACAGCATTTGCGAGAGGCTCCTGGGTCATTACGTTGCTCTGAGATAATTAAACTGCTTAATAAAGTAGCACTTCATTATATGTTAGAGGGCTTTCGTTTCCTGCATCGTGTGGTCCTGCCAATACCTCTGACAGAGACAAATTCGACACTGACTTGCGTACGGTACCAGACATCTTTTCCGAAGGACAGAAACATTTTAAAACCAATTTAAACATCTGTTTCTGTAGAAGTACTTTTTATTAACAACTGTGTACAAATTAGTACACATATACACATATTTGTGTGCATACATTTGAACGTTTACCACGCGCACTGTGTACCTTTCCATAGTACACATCACGTTTCATATCTTGAGCTATACGTACACGTGTACAAAATTCAAGTAGGACACATTTTCTTTCTGAGAATATCGATTGAAGAAACCTACTTATCGGCCTAGAAATATCCATTCAGCAACGTGTCATTAAGTCAAAATGTTTACGAGCATTGGATAAATCAATAAATCAGCTTTATCGCTTGATAGCTTAACCAGATTTTTAACTGCTTCAGTGAGAAAGAAATTACATGAATGTACATATGTTTTAAGCGTGTTTCATTCGAAAGAGCTGTGGACCATTTCGTTCAATATTTTTTCACTAAATGACACATAAATGTACATTTTAAATATGACGAGGAGCGGAAAAGATTGAAGAAAACATTCTCACAATAACTAAAAATCGTAATATCACGATCTACACCAAAATTTTTACACTTGTTCGTGAAACGCTTTTACTCAAGGACTTTCGGTTTTGGAACAAGGAAGATGACTATAACTTTGGAGTTTTATTTATTCATTTAATAATGAAAATGTTTGTATATTTCTTCATTCATTTATTTATCTTTTTCGCTGGGTTACGCCATACCCCGTAAAATCCCTAAGTTTGAAATTCTCAGCAGCAGATAACATATGTTTCAAAACTTTTAGACAACTAAATCTGAAATGTTTTAAAAGACCTATAAATCACCAGATCTCTCGCAATTAGTATCTGAGTTTTCTCCCTACATTTTCGTAACAAATTCGATATCTCTCTTACCTGCCTCTTGTTGTTCGTCGTGACGTAAAACAGGTACAAGTGCCACCGTCAGGGGAGCAACGAAAACGAGCAGTCGTGAAAAAGCTGTCAAGTCCAAGAACGCCATCTTCCTTTACCGTTCTGCTTCGTTCCGAACTTCTCCCGGATATTATGATTCTGTGACGTCATTCGTCATTCATTCACTGGGCAGGATTATGTTAAAATTTTCAATGATCACATGTTTCATACTTTGTACAAGATTTATCCTGCCCTTATAAGTGAAGATTGAAAAGAATTAAACTGTTTTGGAAATAAGATCATAACTAGATTATGATAAGTGTACAATTTTATTAATAATTTATAGACGCGCTTCATGGAGTAGATTGCAGTGGAAAGAAATTGAGTTTCTAAAAAAAAGTGCATAATGATTAAAATTTGTGGAATTACTGAGGTATAACTTCATTTAATGTAGTTTGACATTTTTTTCTCCTTTTCGTTATAATTAAATGGCCGACGTGTACAAAGCGGCTTTGAACATACTGACATGGTGTCATTGTTAAATTAAATCTAAAGGAAAGGGAACATTGTTTCCTCCGTTTTAAAATTGTTGAATTTGACCATGGCACTTCCACACAATGCAATACTTGGAATAAATATGGAATATTTCACTTATACGACGGCGATATATGTCCTATATATATGTCGAATGAAACCGGAGAGCCGGGAATAAACCAATGTGCGTTGGCAGTCTACTGACGAACTCAACTTCCAGTGACGCAACGATTTTTACACGACATGGAGGAGCCGACGGAAAACCACCAACCTCCGGCACCCATATGACAAAGCCACTGACTTAACCCGGCCACAGAAACAGCAAAAGCTGTATTCAAGGTGTTAATGAGCCAATCTGCTAAAGCGTAAGAAACTTTTTGACACCCACATGACAAAGCCACTGACTTAACCCGGCCACAGAAACAGCGAAAGCTGTATTCAAGGTGTTAATGAGCCAATCTGCTAAAGCGAAAGAAACTTTTTATGCAAATGAACTAGCGTGCACCACCTCCATTTTAAAACTAGTATTTGGACCGTGTGTTTACAGGTCCAAGCAAGCCAAATGGCTTAAAGGACCGTTTGACCCAGGTGTCTCTCACCAATGCTGTCGCTATGAGTTCAAGTCCAGCTCATGCTGGCTTCCTCTCTGGTCGTAGGTGGGAAGGTCTGCCAGCAACCTGCGGATGGTCGTGGGTTTCCCCCGGGCTCTTCCTGGTTTCCCCCCACTATAATGTTGGCCGCCGTCGTATAAGTGAAATATTCCCGAGTACGGCGTAAAATGCCTATCAAATAAATAAATAAATAAAGGACCATTTATTGGGCTTTGTCGTAACCCTTGTTGCCTGAAAAGCTGGAAACATTTGTTGGTGTTTACACTTACTAAACCTTTGTTGCAGAAGTTAGTATGAGTTGGATTTTGAGAAATGTGCATCAACTGTGAGAGATGACGGTCACGTGCTACATGTAGAGAAACATGCTGTAATGCGGAAATACTCACCTCATTTATAATACTAACAGGTGCCGTAACGTCTTAAGTGAGGAAGACTCACATTCCCTGTGAACAGGGGCGGGCTTAGTCTATCCCCTCCTTCTCCCTGCCACACACACCCTCACCCACACAGAACTGTCACCATGTCCCGTAAGGCCGGGCGTGATCCCGCCTAACCCATACACACTACCCTAATGTTTACCTGACTGTCCTATTTGTATACCAGTCTAGATTTGACCCACAGATATATGCATGTATATTACGTCCCTGAAATAAGCAAATAAGTCGAAGCAGTTCAAACCATTCATTAGGCTGTGTAAATATACTTTTCAGAGGCGTAGAAAATAAAAAAGCTTTACATTGCTAGAGAAGTCACTCAGTGGCTCTTTTAAGCATCCTATGTAAGGTATTAAATATTTTTACTTCCTCGTTTACATACTCCTTACAGCGTATGTCCGCCTCTATACGCTCGCTTTACATCACTGTCACAAAGCTTTTCTAGGCTTAGCCTCACCCCCCTCGTGTCTTCGGTAGGAACAATTTAATCAGCATTCATCAATAAAACTGTTTCAGGTGTTGGTTGGAATCAAGCTGTACACACTTTAGATAAAGGGAATGTATTTTCATCAAGAGTTATTATTAGTTTTTGAGGGGCCTCTGTGGCTCAGTTGGTTAGCGCACTAGCGCAGCGTTATGACCCAGAAGGTGCGATCATTGCGATCGCTGTGAGTTCGTGTCCAGCCGTTCCTCTCCGGTCGTACGTGGGAAGGCCTGCCAGCAATCTATGGATTGTCGTGGGTTTATCCCGACCTCTCCCCGATTTCATCCCACCATAATGCTGGCAGCTGTCGTATAAGTAAACTATTCTTGAGTACGGCGTAAAACACAAATCAAATAAATAAATCATTATTTTTAGTTTTTGTGTTTCCTGACGTTGCTAAGATTTTTGTACAGATTGTGCTAGAGGTGAGAGTGATGTAAAGCGAAATTAGACAGCGGCGCGTGCTCTTTTATTCAATCCCAGCCTTGAAGGGATTGCCTTGGGGTGAAGGAGGGGCGTGTAATTCGCTACAATTTAAGCATTTACATTAACAGTTAAAATAAAATTCTAACTGAGGTAAATTGACTGGTATTTTCCCGGTTACGTGTGACCATTTGCCAACTATGACGTCGTCATCACTACTCTGATCTTAAATACCCTGTATGCTGTATACAAATGATTTAAAATAGATGAACTTTTCCGACATGTGACGTTCAGATATGCACACCGTATTGGCGGAAGACAAATGGACTTCAAAGAATGTTAGACTGCACAATCGACCTTTCGATCAGCGGCTTATTGTCACGAAATGTCATTTGGGCACTGGAAACATGGGAAGATACAAATGCCAAGGCAAGGGCCGGAGTTGACCCCGCACACCATGTTTCCCTTTCGTCGCAATAAGCATTAGATGGCGCCGGTGGTGCAGTTAAAAGCGGTCGTGTATCTGATGTTCAACGAAGACTTCTTTGATAAATATATACATGTACGTCATCTGTACATACGTGGTAAGCTTGTTGCCACCCCAAAGATGCGCAGCATCGGCGTGCCAATTAGACATACTGTATCGTGAATATCCAATGAGCCTTCATCTCTCGAAATTGAGAAATATTGAGTTTAGGACAAGCAGTATCCGTCCATAAGTCAGTGTAATGATACAAACGGCACCGGAAGGCGATGCTATCACTCTCTTATGATCCATTCCTACCGACAAAAGGGCTATACCAGAAACATTCGCATAAAATCAAATCAAACTGTCTGTATTTTCCAAGAATACATGTAGCCGTAAGTATTGCGTTTACGTAACTGGAAGACTCGTAAATAATTTTTATAAATTTTATTCAGTTCATAATAGATTGTGAAGGGTAAGATCTGCACAGGCGTAGCGGATATTTTGTGCGAGGTAATTATAAGGGCTAACCCTTTAATAATAGCAAAAATTTTTGTATTTATTTACGCTGTTTGTCAAAAATATCCGGCATAGCCTTAAAAGTGGCTTCACTCAGTAGTTTACGCCGCTCTCGAAAACGCTTAGAATAATGAATGGGTCAAAGTGGAGGGTATCAACGGCTATGCGGATAAGTAGCTGGCCAATTCCAACATTCCTGTGAAAGTCGTGCACTTCAAGATCCTCATCTCAAGATGATTTTAAAATTTGTACCGTTCTGCAAATCTGAAGGCGACGACTTTCTGCAGATCACAGGCCCATTGATCAATAAATTAATTATATTCACTCACAAAGCTCTTATAAGTAAAATATTCTTGAGTACAACGTGGAGACTTTAAAATTCACACAAATCCAACTAAACAAATGTGACAAACGTTCTATCTAAGTGTAATATATAGACAAAAGAAATAAACGTTGTTGCTGCAATGACGACACACGTGTTTTTATTTTGCTAATATTGTTTCTTTGTTTCAAGGTAAACTGATCATATCACCTTATAGTAAGGAAGGTTTATATGTGTCGATGAACTTATAGTGCTATCTCAGTCAAAAGCCGTTCAGAACACATCAGGCTTGAATACCATTGCCAGTGAGAGTATGTGGCGGTTCTGGCACTTTATACTGATGGGCATGCCAAAGAGGGGCAAGACTTCCAGGTTTCTAGTCTCTGGCATGACTAGATCGTGGATTGATTCCAGGTATCGCGCTAATGACTTTTCCAAGATGACCATAGCGCTAAAATCGCTTTGTTGAGCCTTCGTCGTGTTTATTACGACAATCCAGCTTGGATACGCTAAGAGCACATAACTGACAAACAAACAGTTACCCGGGTTGTAAGCATTAGCCCTCAAAACGGTCCGTTAACTCGTTGTAATGACTCCCTGTACATACACTTTGCCTGACCGACGTCTTTCGCAATCGCCTACATTGTCTAGTAACGTGACAGCGTTGCTTTTCGTGTTGATAAAAACACGCCAACGTCGTTTACAGCATAGCTTACTGCTCCAAACTTAAATGTTTTCGTTTTCAAAACAACCAAATACACACTTACAATGGACGAACGAGGATTGGCTGAAAATCGCCTGTAGAGACGCGTTGGCATTGGCTGACGGCACAGTAGGCTTCTTCTGAACAGGCTGACATATGCTACCAGGCATGAGAGATTACGAAGCCTTTAGCCGAGGATTGGCCTCGTTGGCAGCATGAGGAGCCAGAATAAAGACAGACCTACCAGTTCTTTAACCATGACGGGCCCCAGGTTTAAAAAGTACACCAATGACCATTTTTGAAATGTTAAATGCTATGACTAGTGACCTACTTTACACAACATAAACGTAGAAGAGTCATCCACATGTATATTCTCTAGTTTTTTGTACTTAGTGGATTTATTTCTTTATTTCATTGGTGTTTTACAACGTATTCATGAATATTTCACTTGTACGATGGCGGTCAGCATTATGGCGGGAGGAAACCGGGCAGAGCTCGGGGGGGAATCTACAACCATCCGCAGGTTGCTGCAGACCTTTTCACGTACGGCCGGAGAGGAAGCCAGCATGAGCTGGACAACTCACAGTGACTGCATTGGCAGGAGGCTCATGGGTCATTGCGCTGCGCTGGCGTGCTAACCCCCTCGGCCACCGAGGCCCCGTACTAAGTGGAATGTGCATTAGCACAGCTATACCATGGTGTATGACCAGAGATCGTGTAATCGGCAAGCTCCAGGTACCCAGTATCTTTTGAAGTGCAACCGAATAACTGAGCCGCAGATGCTTAAACAGCTAGTGAAAAGGAAAGGAATTCCTCCCTGAGACCGGTTTTCACAAATGGATGATACAATGAACAAGTCGTAAAATGCAAGCTGAAGTTTTGAACACAAGACTATCCTCGCATGACATCAACATTTTTATTACATTACGTATTTGTACACTTTTTACCATTAATTTAGACGCAGAGTAGCGAATGTGAACATAGTATCGCCCCGTAGATGGATGTGTAGATGAACGCACTGAAGCCGTTCCAATCATTGATGAATGGTCTAAAGAAAACGCCAAAAAACTTTACAGCTTGACCATGGCGCGTAATTAAAATCCATCGAATTTGGTGTGAAGAAATCCGCTTGGATCACTTGTAATAAATGAACAAAAGTTGTCTTCTTCTTGGAGATGATCAGCTACCCATCGTCACTTGATGAAAGCTGCCAAACAAACACAGATATTTGATGTCAGAAAATCCACAGCACGGCATTAGACACCTTTTGTTAAAGGACAAACGAAAAGAAAGATTATGTTTCAAGGGAAATGAAGAAAGTTATGCCAAATTGGTAAAGTAACAACCACAGCCTTGCAAGAGAACACCTGTCAATTTAGCATAGATCAGCTGCTGCGAGGCAAAATAGCACCATCTTGACGGAACAAAAGCCAAGAGAGTTGACACCTACCCTTGCGGTTCCAATAACGCTACGGTCTCAATTTTGAGCACTGGAACCTCTCGAAACCTCTGGAAACTGGAATTTTTGTCGCCTGACAGCAAATATGAAAATACATATAAATAAAAAAGATGAGTTATAATAAAATATTGCAAGTATCAGCGCCCGTAACACTGTATTTGTTTATCATACATCATATCCTACATGTATACTCAAGTACATTCAGAAAGTAATGCATGTTTTGCATGTTCGATAGTCCAAAACACATTTGGACAAAAGAAACGCACAGAGGAAAAAAAATCAAAATCTATTTCAAAAATATGCACCATTCACAAGTATCTCAAAAACTTGATGTAATCTGAAAGTTTGTTGATCTTCCATAGTCTGCAAGGCTTGAGCAAACTACAGAAATCACTGATGATTCACGGACAAAAACGAACTCACAGAAAGACAGATATTAACTCCATTAGGCAGGAGAATTTACAAGCGTCGCACAAACTAAACGTAACGTGTGAATTTTATAGCCATCATCTAACTAGTTTTCAAGATATGAAGAAATTACAGAATGCCTAATCCACGGAAACACTGAAAAAGAAATCGCTAGATGCCCTTGCTCTTTTCCAGAGAGGGAAATAATTAGAAATATGGACACATTTTCCAGCTATATTTATTTATATAACTATACTTACGGGCAATGGTAATGCAGGAAGTTAATCCCTGACCAGTTCTGTTTGAAGTGGCTGTACAGAGGTGTTGTCTGGACGAACCGCTGGACGAGTGGGCCAGTCGGATTTAGGTGTTCGAAGTGGCTGTACAGATGTGTTCTCTGGACGAACCGCTGGACGAGTGGGCCAGTCGGATTTAGGTGTTCGAAGTGGCTGTACAGAGGTGTTGTCTGGACGAACTGCTGGACGAGTGGGCCATTCAGATTTAGGTGTTCGAAGTGGCTGTACAGATGTGTTGTCTGGACGAACCGCTGGACGAGTGGGCCAGTCGGATTTAGGTGTTCGAAGTGGCTGTACAGATGTGTTCTCTGGACGAACCGCTGGACGAGTGGGCCAGTCGGATTTAGGTGTTCGAAGTGGCTGTACAGATGTGTTCTCTGGACGAACCGCTGGACGAGTGGGCCAGTCGGATTTAGGTGTTCGAAGTGGCTGTACAGAGGTGTTGTCTGGACGAACTGCTGGACGAGTGGGCCATTCAGATTTAGGTGTTCGAAGTGGCTGTACAGATGTGTTGTCTGGACGAACCGCTGGACGAGTGGGCCAGTCGGATTTAGGTGTTCGAAGTGGCTGTACAGATGTGTTGTCTGGACGAACCGCTGGACGAGTGGGCCAGTCGGATTTAGGTGTTCGAAGTGGCTGTACAGATGTGTTGTCTGGACGAACTGCTGGACGAGTGGGCCATTCAGATTTAGGTGTTCGAAGTGGCTGTACAGATGTGTTGTCTGGACGAACCGCTGGACGAGTGGGCCAGTCGGATTTAGGTGTTCGAAGTGGCTGTACAGATGTGTTGTCTGGACGAACCGCTGGACGAGTGGGCCATTCGGATTTAGGTGTTCGAAGTGGCTGTACAGATGTGTTCTCTGGACGAACCGCTGGACGAGTGGGCCAGTCGGATTTAGGTGTTCGAAGTGGCTGTACAGATGTGTTCTCTGGACGAACCGCTGGACGAGTGGGCCAGTCGGATTTAGGTGTTCGAAGTGGCTGTACAGATGTGTTCTCTGGACGAACCGCTGGACGAGTGGGCCAGTCGGATTTAGGTGTTCGAAGTGGCTGTACAGATGTGTTGTCTGGACGAACTGCTGGACGAGTGGGCCAGTCGGATTTAGGTGTTCGAAGTGGCTGTACAGATGTGTTGTCTGGACGAACTGCTGGACGAGTGGGCCATTCAGATTTAGGTGTTCGAAGTGGCTGTACAGATGTGTTGTCTGGACGAACCGCTGGACGAGTGGGCCAGTCGGATTTAGGTGTTCGAAGTGGCTGTACAGATGTGTTGTCTGGACGAACCGCTGGACGAGTGGGCCATTCGGATTTAGATGTTCGAAGTGGCTGTACAGAGGTGTTGTCTGGACGAACTGCTGGACGAGTGGGCCATTCAGATTTAGGTGTTCGAAGTGGCTGTACAGATGTGTTGTCTGGACGAACCGCTGGACGAGTGGGCCAGTCGGATTTAGGTGTTCGAAGTGGCTGTACAGATGTGTTCTCTGGACGAACCGCTGGACGAGTGGGCCAGTCGGATTTAGGTGTTCGAAGTGGCTGTACAGATGTGTTGTCTGGACGAACCGCTGGACGCGTGGGCCAGTCGGATTTAGGTGTTCGAAGTGGCTGTACAGAGGTGTTGTCTGGACGAACCGCTGGACGAGTGGGCCAGTCGGATTTAGGTGTTCGAAGTGGCTGTACAGATGTGTTGTCTGGACGAACCGCTGATTTCACTGAAGGTCTACCGGTATTCATCTTAATGAATATGACAAAATCTATCAATGTCACCAAAAATACACATGTATAAAACATCTGTCGTTTAAGTCTATTTTTCAGTTAAAAACATCCTTAAATACCGTGACAACCCTGTAAAATTCGCCTCTGCCTTCATCAAAAACATAATCATATGTACACTTGATAGAATTTTGAAACACAATGTAATCTTGAGTGATTAGGAAGAAATTTAGCAACATATGATGTAATTTCTTTTCATTTATTCGTCCTGATCTGTTATAAGTCAAGTGGACGTTAATGAACCTACATGGTGTGCCGTCAGGTAACCTGGTCGCATGAAGTTATGACGTCAGAGTCTATCGGAATCCGATAAAATAATATCAGCGAAGTGTGTTGATATCAATCAACACTGGACAATCGTAACGAATGCTTTTTACTTGGTTAAACACAATAGTTTTGGAAAACTCTTAATATCCAGGTCTTTTGAATGAAGTATGGTTTTGAAAGGAATGGAAAATGTTAGTGTAATGGAAAACGGGATATCTTTTTAAGCAAACTGATTGTGTGTTAAAATGACAGACAATCATGTAATAAAAAGACAGATCATTCAATTGATGAATGTTGTTTTGTTTACAAACTGTGGATTCTAAAACAAAGTTCTGAGCAATAACGTCAGTCTATATATGACTTTGAGTGGTGAAATTCTGTTCACTCCGATCCGAATGCATATGATGAGAGATAAGACAAGATATTTGCACTTACCCTAGGAGGGTCGTAGTTTTGTTCTCGCCCAGGCCTGTCCTCCATCTTATATGGCCATCTTCATTTTCCCTTGTAGTGGACATGTCTTTCATTTGTTCTTTTAGAAATAAAAGCATTCTGTCCAGTGCTACAATCTGTAGCTATTTCCTACGAAGAAGATGGTACAGACGACAGTTCCAACTGAAAAAGATTGCGCGATCATACAAAAACACCACACCGCTGCTTGCATTGATCCGAAAAAGGACTTTATAGTTACCTTTCATCTGACTTACCTTTGTTGGGTTTGGTTGTTGTTGGTGTAATTCGAGGACTTGTTGTAGAAGGAGATTTAGTTGTAGTAGCCGTTGTAGAAACAGTGCTTTTGGTTGTAGGAGCTGTTGTTGTAGCAACGGTGCTTTTGGTTGTAGGAGCGGTTGTTGTGGTAGCAGCAGTGCTTTTGGTTGTTGGAGCGGTGGTTATAGTAGCAACTCTACGTGTCGTTGTAGAGGAGATGGATGTAGTGGCGGGTGGAGAAGCACTGGACGTTTTCTTTGTCGGAGGGGTCGTTGTGCTTGCCTGACATGTTCCACAACAAGTCGATCGGTAACTTTCGGAGGTAGAACACCCTCGTGGATCACAGCCAGTAACTCTGTCTCCATACTCACAACCTGTAATTAAATAATTAAACATTCATAAGTGGAATCATAGAAATTGTACATATATATTTTCCACATAAACAAAGATATCTAATTTTGCCACAGTTATTGCAAACAGCTCCATACTTTTTTACAGACACGTTTTAGGTATGACTCAATTTGGAATTGAACCTCGGATCTACCGTTTGGAGTTTTGTAGCCGCTCTACCCATACCCTTTTTAATCACATTGTTCAGCCTTGGTAACGCTGATGCATCAGATTTACCGGTAACCAAATAAAAAGTAACCAAATCCGGTTGCCTCTGACTATTTGCACAACCTTACTTCGTTGAAGATCACTTGTCTTGAACAATTATGCCTTACCTGTCACACTCATTCTTATAGCGTTACACGACTGACAACAACGCCTGTTGTGGGACGATTGATAACAAAGGGAAGGGTTTGCTTGTGTCGCCTCTGCGCATGTGTTGTTAATACTAGTTAGAACTCCCGGTTGGTCTCCGTGCGGGCAATTATCTGTGAAAGGGAAAAAAGCACAGACGAGTTCACCTGTGTACAACAGAAAACAAACGACGAAAAGGGCTTCACTGGGAGGTTCTTATGAGATAAACTGACGCCTTAGTAGAATATTAAACTATTGTGGCATCCAAAAGATAAATATGAGAAAAAAACTCATTGTCTAATCCTCAGGAATCGTAACTAACATACGAGTATTATTAGGCTACAGAACTCTTTTTCTCCCAGCACGGTAACGTTGTCAGATTTTCGGTACGTCAGTCACTTCCTGTCCTGAAGAAATGATAATAAGGCGTCGTCATTGGTTAATATTTACCGAGCCACAGTCTATGTTCCCCACGTTACTGTGCTTGTTGTGTCATAAGGACTTCAAACACCGTGTCTAAGCTTCAGGAAACTCATTTTGTATCTGGTATTCTACAGAAAATCATGCGCTGGGTTCTTTGAGACGTACCACATTACATCTTCCCGTTGTTTTCTTTAACTTTCAACGGCGAGAACACTGGCTCACTAGCACAAACACAAAAATAACCAGTGAAATTCGATCACCTGGCCTTTTAACTTGAAACAAGATTTTATTCTAACCAGACAATGACATGGAGCAGGTTGTAGCACTGAACCGTCTGTTACTGTTACCGTCTGGGTTTAAAGAGATGAAATTAAAAAGCATTTTGGAGAGTGATGGGATGAAATATGTAGGATATCCCCACAGAAAAGATTTATTTATTTATTTGATTGGTATTTTACGCCGTACTCAAGAATATTTCACTTATACGACGGCGGCCAGCATTATGGTGGGACGAAACCGGGCAGAGCCCGTGGGAAACCCACGACCATCCGCAGGTTGCTGGCAGACCTTCCCACGTACGGCCGGAGAGGAAGCCAGTATGAGCTGGACTTGATCTCACCCTTCACGTAGAAGAATATTTTTTTATAACTCACAGCGACCGCATTGGTGAGAGGCTCCTGGGTCATTACGCTGCGCTAACGCGCAAATCAACTGATCCACGGAGCTCCCCCCAACCCCACCCCTTCCCCCCGCCCCGCCTGCCTGGTTTCCTGCCACCATAATGCTGGTCGCCGTCGTATAAGTGAAATATTCTTGAGTACGAGGTAAAACACCAATGATATAAATAAATAAATACATTCCTAATTACTTCATACATATTCATGAGGGAGAGCTGTCCAACATGGCCTGTCAGTAAACGTGTTTATACCATGTACACTGTGCGTCCGTAAGAACTCAAACAACATGACACTTAGTCAATCACCAGAATCCATTCTCTTACCTGGAACTGAAGGTGCGTCAGAGTTGAACACGCAAGCACCGTTCTCGCACCACTAAAATGCATAAACGCAAAATGTGAGCCGCACTATACCTAACAGTTTAAAAGGCCACCTTGTTAGGATAATTGAGGGATAAATATTTGTTAAATTTACCTATACATTGACTGACCTCATATTATTCTAGTGCCTGTGCTGAATTCATTTTTATTTACAGGTAATCAGTTTCAAGCTTGTGTTAAAAACCGACAAGCTATATAATATATCGGTGCCTCCGTGGCCGACCATGCTGGTATTAGCACACCAGCACTTCGCAATGGTCCAGGAGCTTCCCACCATTGCAGGCGCTATAGGTTCATATCCAGCTCATGCTGGCTTCCTCGTCGACAGCACGCGGGTAGGCCTTCCAGCAACCTGCGGATGGTTGAGGATTTCAAACGGGCGCCGCCCAGTTTTCTCCCACCATAATGCTGGCCGCCAAGTGAAACATTCTTGAGTACGGCGTAAAAGACGAATCAAATAAGTAAATAAATAAATATCCGATATATGTACATGCATATACTAAAGCTTATCTTAGAGTTTCTTTACATTTGTCATACTTTGTAATGACATAAACTGGTCACAAAAAATTGAGGTATTGAATATAAAAAGACCACTGTACGGAGAGTAAAACCTGATCAGTGACGACAATGTGGTAGTTGGCAATTGGTAATGCGGAACTGTCAAACGCTCGACAACAGGGCCTTTAAGGTCATTCCCTGCTTCACACTAGTGCCACACTAGCCTTGATTACAAACACATATTCAGTTATCCAAATGCAACATTTACTAAAAAATATACTTCCTCCCCATTGGTGAAACCCGGCTTCTTGCCAGTTTACCTAATAAAGCGTTTTATTCAAACTGTTACCTACAAGAACCCTGGCGCCATTGTTTTGAGCAGAATTAGATAGAAAATATTTACTGTCGTTTATTGTATCACAGGAAAAATCAGACCGGTCACGTATTAGTGTAAACGAAAGTTTTACTGGTTACCTTTCTATCCCCACAGGAGGTTCCTCTTGGGGCGGACCTTGAGTTACATAATGTAGAACCAACTATAGAGCAATATCTTTTCCAGCAAATGTTAGCATACGTAGATTCGTTGTACAATCCCTGAATAAGATAACAAAAACAACGTGTCAAGAAAGTTCTATTTTGAGGGAGACACTACAGGCGTGCATATAACTGTTAAATGATACAAAACCGCATATAATGTTTGACTTCAGTTCGTGCAAGAATAGCTGAAAGTAGGTGAGACTTACTAAATAAATAACATCATCTCAGTACACAAACCACGGACGTTCCTTCTTTCATTTACATGGATACAACATTACAGGTAATAGTCTAGAGGCTTTAAGATAAACTCAAAATACAAGCCATTTTTTTTTTCATTGGGAAACAACTATTTGTCTCGTATACCATTTAGATAGACAATTCGAAGATGTGGGAGGACTGATTGTGGATAAATACACCTGTAATGATATAAGTGAGTAAAATGTGAGTAAAAGAACTTGATAGATGATTATTTTTTTTTTAGTTATTTCGTTCAGTTGATTGGGTTTTAAAGCCGCTTAATCAGTGATATTTCACACACACGACGGTGTTAACACCACCTGTAAATAAACCTCTATCCCATCTCCGAACCTATGAAACCGCAAGAGGCCACCAAGATTTGAACTCCCCGACTCCCAAGGATTGGTCGAGTGTTGCTATAAGGCTGTTTCAGCCCTATAAGTTTGTGGGGTACAGGGATTATGCTCTATCAACAGAAAAACAGCCTTTTTATTGTTGGTCTCCGCTCTTATAATTCCAGCTACTGAATGTTTGTAAGTAGTGGCTAAAATACAAAATTGCATTCTACATTTGTCTTACACTGCGGAATATTTGTGAAAAAATAGTTTATTGAAACTATAGCCTTTATTAGGAACACATATTTAGTTATCCAAATGCAACATTTATGTAAAAATTCCAAAAGGTAAAGCATCACTAAAAATAAGGAAATACTGGAAGAATAAAGTATACCTGAAATTTGGTTTTCATTTGCATGCTAAACTTGAAGTACATATTATTTACGTCGTAAAAATGAAGTACAAAAATTGTATGCGTTCATACTAAACACAGTACATTTGTGGCACACTGAAGTGATAAGTATTTGCATCAATATTTAATTAATTTCCATTCTAAAAATATATTTATATTATTTATGATCTTCTCGACTTACTCTACATAAGTAAGACCCGCTCCCCTGCAGGAAAATACACTGGGTATCCACGTCGTATATTTGACCCGGAAGTGGTTCAGGACTAGGGGGGTCAGCGGAAGTTGTCTCCAACAGCAAACAGTTTTCACTTCGCCTGACATAAAGACAAGGGATTGATTAATATTTTTTAGCACTTTCTTGATTCTAGATTATTGATCATGTATACTGCATAAACACGAATCTGAGGGGGTGAATTAAACTTCGTTTTTACGTCACGCACATCTCTCTTCTTCAAAGCTTATTTTGCAGCCAAATGTTCATTGTGGAGACATAATAAACTCCAAATGTTTTACACAATGTTTATGAGAACTATAGATACTTATAAAGTTATACATAAGTAAAAGAGCTATCACATTTCACCAAATATATTGCAGTGACACATAGTATGCACAAAATATTCTTCTACGTGAAGGGTGAGTTCAAGTCCAGCCCATACTGGCTTCCTCTCTGGCCGTATGTGGGAAGGTCTGCCAGCAACCTGCGGATGATCGTAGGTTTCCCCCGGGCTCTGCCCGGTTTCGTCCCACCATAATGTTGGCCGCCGTCGTATAAGTGAAATATTCTCTAGTACAGCGTAAGCACCAATCAAATAAATAAATAAATAAATCTACATGAAGATAACGAATAGGTCAAAGCTTTGTACGAGTGATTGTAATTCTAACGGCCAAGGCGACCATGGAACTATACACGTGGTCAGCATGCGAGGGAAAAACGCTGGTCTTGTAGAGGATTACGTTTGGTGATCAATAGCCATGTAACTGTGGGTGATCACATGTTTGATGCCCAAAGTAAGCACGAAGCGGTTGACCAACAGAGGTCAGGAGAAACCCTGGTAGTGGTAGACGACTACAAGTTTGCTTCACAAAGAAAAACCATGAAACTGTTTGTCAGAAGAAGTAAAGAGAAACCCTGGTGGTGGTAAACGACTACAAGTTTGACACTCAAAGTAACCATGAAGTACGTGGGAAGGTCTGCCAACAACCTGCGGATGGTCTCCCGGGCTCTGCCCGGTTTCGTCCCACCATAATGCTGGCCGGCGTCGTATAAGTGAAATATTATTGAGTACGGCGTAAAACACCAATCAATAAAAAACAATAAATACCCATGAAACTCTGGGTTCAACAGATGTAAGGAGAAACCCTGGTAGTGATAGTCGACTGCAAGTTTGATGCTCAAGGTAGCCATGAAACTGTGGGTCAGCAGATGTAAGAAGAAACCCTCGTAGTGTTAGACGACTACAAGTTTGCTGCTCAAAGTAACCAAAGAATTTTGGGTCAGTAAATGTAAGGAGAAACCCTGGTAGTGTTAGACGACAACAAGTTTGCTTCTCAAAGTAACCAAAGAATTTTGGGTCAATAAATGTAAGGAGAAACCCTGGTAGTAATAGACGACTGCAAGTTGGATGCCCCAAGTAACATTGAAACTGTGGGTGAACAAATGGACGGAGAAGCCCTGGTTGTACAATGGACCTTTCCCAACTATCACGCATTCCACCAATCATAATCAATATTGTTGCAAGAAGGTCAACAGAATGTTCAGTACAAATGTTTAATCTTTCTGTGGTGTCTGGGCATAACAATTGGTTTCACGGAGAATGGAATGAAAAACAACGTTGTGAACGAGGCTAGGCGTGTAAGATATTTAACTGCAAAGGTAATCATGCATAAAGTAGCACTGAATGTGACCTAACTGATTTCACCGATATGTAAATTCTATATTCTATAACATCTTTATGACCAATAAAACAGATCATTCTTAAATCTATCTGCCATTTAAGCCAGAAAGAAGGACGTAGTTTAAACGGAAATGAATGGATTCCTTACGTGTTTAGATCGGCAATCATAGAACGGAAGTAGTCCACGGAACAGGAAGAAAAACGCCATGGATTCTGCGGAGATGTTGGGCTGAAAGGCCCCGAAGTTGGTGACATGATGAAGTAGTCACTCGCTTTGCACTCATTTTCATCGCCATCATGCCCTGCCCCCAGGCTGAATTAAAACAGAAACACACCCCCGTTGCATGTATTTCTCTGACGTGAATCATTTGTTCATCTGATTCATCCATTCATTTACTTGTTGCATAATGATATGCTCAAGAACTAATATCCAAATACACGATAAGGGTCAGTATTACGACTGAACCACGGACCACTGTCAAGTTACCGGCGAACTTTTCCACGAGTAAAGAAAGATTTGTACGCCATATTGGTGGTTGATGGTTACCCCGGCCACTCCGGTTTCCTCCACACATAAATATAACTGTCATCGTACAAGTGAAACTTTTTGAGTATGGCGCACACAACAATCAGTTACTCCTATATAACGGTCAGTATTACGACTGAACCCTGTACCACTGTCAAGTTACCGACGAACTTTTCCACGAGTAAAGAAAGATTTGTACGCCATATTGGTGGTTGATGGTTACCCCGGCCACTCCGGTTTCCTCCACACATAAATCTAACTGTCATCGTACAAGTGGAACATTTTGAGTATAGCGCACACAATAATCAGTCACTCCTATATACCGGCTGTAGAGAACTCACATCATCCAGAATTTTCATACTGAACTATCTGTATAATTATTGTGATCCATATAACCATCACATTATCAAATTATTAGAGCGTCCGCCTGAAATTTGGGGTGCCCGGGATTAAACCCGAGTCGGGACATACTAAAGACTTTAACAAATGGTACGTAAATGTTGCTGCCTCGTTTGACGCTCGGCATTCAGAAGTTAGAGCAAGTAAACATGACTGGTTGGCCGGGTGTCAGTATAATGTGACTGAGTGAGGTCTCATGCCCAGTGTCTTCGGCATGATACTTCAGTGGTGGCAGCATTTCGTCGGCATGGACTCGCCTTGCCACAAGAAGACACAGTATATGTACACACAATTAATGACTCCCCGACGTCATATGATGGAAAAAGTGTTAAGTATGATGTAAAGCCCCAAGCATACATACAAACATCACCTTGTTGAGTCCAAACAGAAACAACCAGTAGTGTGGAGTGTTTAACTCACCTGTGGCCTAATTCATGCGCAGCAACCGTAATTCCATTGAAATCGAACGTTAATTCACACACCGACGTTCTTTGCTTAGAGCATATGGCATGGGTATAGGCCAGACCTACACAGAAGAGAATGCACAGATAACTTGTTTACAGGGAATCTTCGTGCAGAATTCCTCTCTATCCTGGTTAAGGAGCTAATTATTACGTTCATGTAAGGGATGGTTTCCACCATAATGCTGCCCACCATCACCAAAGGCGCCTCTTTTATGAATTACCTCCCTTTAAAAAGGAAATCATCAAAATCTTAAAATCCCCGTTTATACAGATGAAGCAGAAGAGGGTATATATAAAGATGAGAAATAATTCATTACGACACAAATGTAGTTAATTAAAGGGTAAACGGTACCACAAACATGTCGGTGAATTTACCAACCTGCTAGATTACAGAAATAATGTTTAAAGTGATATCAAACCCCATGCAAACGAACAAATCTTCGAACATCTGGTGTTTTAAGTCTAACACCACTGAAATGTTGATTTTGTCCTACCTGATATCGAAGTTGATCCTTCACGTTCCAAATCGTACCTGTAAAAAAGCAAACATTAATGTAAATTATAACACTGAATCATTTGATTTTTAAATAATGCGATACTCAATCATTCCCAACATACTTATTCATTTCGTCTCCCTGAAATGATCAGGCAAAGTGGGTAACTGCAAATTGTATCGAACATTCTTTTGAAAAGCTAGATCACGTCACCTTTGTACATAAAAAATCATTACACAAGGATCCATCATAAATATATGATTAAGTACAGTTTTGGTGTTTTGATGATTATGTCATCATAAATACGTAGTTTCCAAATGTCGTAACAGTTAGAGAATTTTGAGAAGATGTAGTTTTTGGTCACATATACAAATGTACAGAGGAGCATCGGAAGCATTTTGAAAGTGGTACGGCAGTCGGTCGACTATACCAGCACAAAAGGTCAGGCTCCAGGAGCCGCTTAGGTCCCTGAAGCCTTGGAATGCTAGACGGCTGGAGATTCCCTGAAATCGTTTTAAGGGGTTTTGATTCTTCACATAGATCTATTGTAGTCTTATTTGCTTAGCAGTCTACAGTATATATGTGGGTGAATGGGCCTTTCTTTTGTTGGTCACCAAAAAACTTTACTTCTGTCTTATTTTTTTATAATTTATTTTTTTTTTTGATGAAAATCGTACGGCAATGGCCTTACCCGCCGTTCTATTCCCGACGCCACTGATATATTAATGGTTGTGGTGAGTACAATTATGAGACGGCTTGACTAGATTATTAAATATTTTTTCCTGGTATTCAGATGTTTACACTACATACGCTGTAAATAGCATCACATGATCAGAGGCAGGTAAGTCAGAGCGATCCTTCACCCAGGATGTGAAAGACTCTAACGCCAGGTCCGAGTTGACGGTTCGTCTGTCGGCGTCATTTGGGTTAGCTGTCGCTATCCCGTCAGTCCAGTTAGATTCAGAGGGCTCCTGAAAAAATACAATAGAAGGTCTGTTCACAGACTGCACAGTATAAAGTTCTATTTTGCAGAGGGAAATGAACGTTTTCTCCTACATGTAGCAACGACTCGCTAAGGATGTGTGGGACAACGGTCCTAATGGTGGCGTGTTAGGGCGTTGAAGATGCTTAAAGAAAAACTTTATTTGTGTAAACTTAAAAAAATAAAGTGTATCTTAAAGGGAGGCCGGGTGGTTAGCTTGCCAGCGCGGCTCAATGTCTCACGAGCCCGTCACCAAAATGTGGTTGTGTGCGCTCGAGTCCAGCTCAAGCTAACAGCCTCTACAGTCGAACTAGTAACCTGCAGATGGCAGTGGGTTGCCCAGGGCTGTGCTCGGTTTCCTCCCACCATAGTACTGACCGCCGTCCTGTAAGTGAAATGTCCCTGAGTACGACAAAAAACACCATTCAAATGAATAAATAAACATCTTTAACGGACTACTGACACTACCCGAGGGAATGGTTCCAAAGGACTCCATGGAGGTCAATTCACTAAATATGGCTGTTGAAATGTATGCCTTTCGATGAAATTACTTATCACGGCGTTACTAACCATTGGCTCTAAATTCGAATACATAAAGACTGTATCCAGAAGGTTGCAATGAATTGCCATAGAGGTACCTCGTTGGCTCAGGTGTTAAAGCGCTGGGTTGTAGAGACCATCAGACCCTTGATCAAAAAGGTCACGGGTTCTAATCCCGCTCTCGCTGTTTCGGTTGCTTTTTTAAGCCAAGAGGCTTGTCATGTAGGAAGGTCGGTAGTTTTTTTCAAGCAGTCTGGTTTCCTCTACCCATATACCGGGTAGCAGTCATCTTAGTGAAAATACCATGAGCACGGTTTCAAATGCCAATCACATGAAGAAATCAATATATACATTTGTTGCCATACTTGTTGCCATATTTGTTGCCATATTTGTTGCCATACATTTGAAAGATAACTCACCTCCATGACCAGCAGACCACTAGAGACAATATTCCAGGCCATATCTGGCTCGTCTATGCTTTTGTAACGAAGGTCGATCTAAAAATAATGTACAATGGACGAGGAAAGTTGAGGAAAGTTGAGGAAAGCCCAGCGATTATCAAATTTTTCTATATCGACCTGTATTTGATAATTATATTTAAAACCTCCATTTATTGTTGAAATGAATGAAAAGAAGTCAAGAAAAGAATGAGCATAAAAAATCAATTACAATGTTCCACATTTGCCAAATAGATGATAAATTACTTAAATATTCTGCTTGTATAGATAGGCATGGTACAGCATATATAGGGCCGCAGTCGTATAAGTGGAAAATTCTAGAGTGTGGCGCAAAACGGCAATGAAATAAACGATAAACGTAAGTGCGATTAATTCTACTTACAGCATTTAGAATAAAAGAGTAGAACTCTTTCAGCCTGGCCAGGGTAAGGGACCGTCTTTCATTGTCCGTGCTACCCAAGGTTTTCCCATACCAACTATGAAAAACATAAATATAGGATTCGTATTATATTTTAAATTTGTATTATCGTAATTATGGATTTCACTGTCTGGGCGCAGATGCTATAATGCTGAAAATTTAGTGCTGTGTCATTTCTGTCATCAAAAAGGGAAGGCATGTTCATCGGGAAGTCTACCTGTCAGCCACCTCCTCTTTTTGTGGGCGGCCCATTGCTGGAGTGGTGGAGCGGTTGACAAGCTCTGCTGGTGATTTCGTGCCAGACTCTGAGGTTGCTAATTCGGACACTAGGGTCTATCCGCCATGTACATTCATAAAATGTAACCCCTGTTAACCGTTAGAACATAGTGACACCAGTCTCTCCAAGAATGTAATGAGAAATGAGAGAGTATAACCACAAGCTGTAACGCATTTAAAAACAAAACGAACACCATCTTTAATAAAAACATTGCAGTCTTACTGCAGAGAATACAATTTCAGCTAATAGCCTGTTCAATGAAATTTGCTATGTGTTTATATTTACTTAAAAAAAAACGCGTTTAAAATTCTGTCAGTAAAAACGTTGGCTTAAAAACTGTTTATATACTTGGCTTTCAATGCAAAACAACTTTGATGCTGACAGAATGCGTTTATGAGGTTAGTTTTAAACCTTATGTTCATAGTTGTGGCTGTAAAACTAATGTTAAGATGCTAACTGGAAAACTGGGTTGAACATGTCGGCTGCAGTGAAACGTTTATGATTCGCCGCAAATTTGTGATTAATGTGTAACCGTGTTTAAGAGGCGGAATACTATTCTTTCCTACATGTAGATAACTTACAATCTGTACACTGACGAATCTGTTACCATCAGCAGCTCAACAGTATAAGTTGTTTTCCCAGTTGCCCTCCGTGAGCGTATAATTCTGGGTGGGGCGCTCGGGCCATTGTCAATATCGTCTGGAGAAGAGAATAAAAAGCCAATCAGAATATGGCCTCACCTCCAAGACAAACACCTTGCAAAAACAGAGGCAATGTTCATGCTGTTTTGAAGTCCTCAAACTTAAACAATGTTACACGTTTACGCCGATCCGTGATTTAAAATGTTTTTTTCTTTTCTTAATCTATGTTTAGTTTGTGACATGTTCTAAAATGTATGGTCAGGTCCCAGTGGGTAAGCCCTATAGTGGGTAGAGAGGGGGCGCAAAAACTATGGTAATATATATGCCGTATGCCTGGAATGTTGAAGCCTTGATCCCGATTTCTGGCGGAAAACACAGATCAAAAGACAATGGAATTAAAAGAAAATCCAAAACAAAAAACAAAACAGGACTGTATACTGAATGTTTGAAAGGCAATATGCACTGAGTTTCAGTGGTGATTAGCATACGGAACACTAAGGAACAATACCAAAGTGTTTTACTACCCTGTAGTTAATATCAAAGCATTTTCAAAGTTGCTGCTATTCGTAGACCTTTTGTATGATTTGTTAGAATAAAACCCTAACTGAGGTAAACTGACCAGGTAGATGTGACCAGGTAGATGTAAACATGTAGATATGACCAGATAGATGTGACCTGGTAGATGTGACCAAGTAGATGTGACCAGATATATGTGACCAGGTAGAGGTGAACAGGTAGATGTGACCAGACAGATATGATCATGTAGATGCACTAACAACCACAATGTCGTCCCTGCTTTTGTCTTACTCATACTGAATGTGTAGCCTTGTGTGTTTTGTTGAACATTGCTACTTTGGAACTCAGAGAATGTATCATTGCAATTTTTCACGTACACGATGGCGGTTAATTTTATAGCTTGATGAAATCGAGGCGCCCGGGGTCGGCTATACCACCGAAAATATGGCAAGTTACCCACGAAATCGGGGTGCTCTGGATCGGCTATACTATCGAACAGCCGACGAAATCGGGATGCCCGGGGTCGGCTATACCACCATCTGGCAAGTTACCGACGCTTATTCTGTTACCTTACCAGGTAAGGCGTAGTCACCACTGAAGTTCATCGTCTGGTTTAACTTTACAACCTTGTACGGGTACTCCACTCCCGGGGTTTTACCCTGAAGATCACTCAGGTAGACCATGTATGAGTTGTTTCCCTTGGTTAAAACTCCTTCCTGTGAAAAGTCGACAATTTAGAGTGTGTATCAGGAGACTTCAGAATATTTCATTATTTCAAAGGCGGTCATGATTACAAATGGAGAAACTGGTCGTAATTTGCCAGGTAACTGACAAGTCTCTTCAAACAATAACAGCCAGGCACAAGCTGGATTCATACATTTATTTATTTGATTGGTGTTTTACGCCATAGTTTGGAATATTCCATTTGTACGACGGCGGCCAGCATTATGGTGGGATTAAAATGAGCAGAGCCCAGAGGAAACCCACAATCGTCCGCAGATTCATGGCAGAAGATCCTCTCAAAACAATATTGTTGAAGGAATTAAAAAGAGTACCAGCAAAAGTAAACGGGCTGAAGTTGTTAAAAAAATTAACATAATGATAATATTTAAGGGAAGGACTCACCAGTTTAAAGTCGCACGAGGCAGAGGCCACAGCCTTCTGACAAGTCACTCCAAAAGCCGCCCCATTTTTCACGTCTTGGTAGTACTCAACGTCCTGCAATTGGCAGAAACAATTTACACCAACAACTTCAATTATGTTCTAACGGCTTCGCTGAACACCACTTGTCTCCCTTCATAGTGGTCTGAATACTGCATTACACGTGCGGGTGAGTGAGTAAGTGAGTGAGTGAGTGCATGGGGCTTAACGTTGTACTTAACAATTTGTCAGTCATACGACGACGAAGGAGCCTTTAGAGTGCATGTACGTGTAATGTGCCTCCTTGCTTTTAGGACGGATTTCCATCGCTCTTTTATCTAGTGCTGCTTTACTGAGACGGTTTCTTCCACCCATAAACAGACTGCCATCATGTAGGTAAAAAAATCTTGAGTATGGCGTTAAACAATAATAAAATCAATTCAAAACCACTTTGTGATATATTTATATATGTGTAAAATTTAGTCATTGATTTATTGATTTACTTTCAATTATTTAAAATTATTAAAACCATTTAATTATACGACGGTGGTCTGGTTTGTGGGTAGACGAACATGAGCAGAAGACGAGGGAAATCACCGTCCTTCACTAGGACTGTAGCTAGCCTTCTGACATCAGGCTAGCCAGCGGGAGCTGGATTCGAACACCTGATCTCACTGGTGAAGAGTTATTTGTCTTCTGTTTTAATAACTTGGTGACCATTTAATAACTTGGTGACGGAGAGCAATTGGGGATCATAACCTATCGTTAAAACGTAATTCAAATGTGATTTAACGTATACCAGCCAAGTGTTAATAATCTGTAGTGTACGCACTTGTATAGGGATAGCAGCTTGAGATGTGACGAGTCCATTACGCATGACATACAATCTTCTGATCTCACCAAGGTTCCGGTTACGACGTAATACAAGTTTGACAGGATCACCGTCAATAACAATCTCACATTCTATGAATTCTGGGAGTTGATTAGTGACGTCACGTTTGTCTCGTCCTCCATAGCCGGTTACGTCAGTTATCTTTAAATTCGCGAAACCTGTCAAAAGAGAATGTTTCCGGTTTCCGTTCATGTGTTATAATAGAAACAGACAGACAAAACATTTAAGATATCACTGAAAACAAAACGGCAAGCACAGATCCTGCTTTGCATTTACTGTTTTTAATGGTTTATACCGTAGACTACCTAAAAAGTGCAGACGTTTAAAAATGACACATTTTTATACAAAACCAAGCAAAACCCAAAGCGTACATATGTATTTATAAGACAAGAACCGAGTAATATTTATCAACAGCTCCATTTCAGGGGACAGACGGTCAAGATATCTTTTCTGACATTTTATATAAGACCGGACAATTTCCAGACATTTACAATAATAATATCCATTGCACCTATAGATAAATTCCTATATTAAATTCGCATTATTTAAACACGTACAGATTTCTGTATGACCTTAGTTAAAGCTGTGATGAAGATCACTCCATGTAGGTCAAGAGTTTTACAACTAGAGTTAATTCACGGAATGAAATCATTCGCACTCAGCATTTCAGCGCCCTATTAAGCCATCATCAGATATAAAATATAAGAAATAAAATAAATAAAAGTGACAACTGATGATTGTATGACGATTTTTTTCCATTGCGCAAACTTGCAGTAGGTATTATTGGCACGACAAGAGTTCAGAAAGGCTGTGTTCAATTCTGTTGTGTGTATAATTTCTTGTAGCATTTTTGATATGTTGTTTGCTAAGCCATGGGTAACTGGTTCATTACTTTTGATGACGGCTTAATAAAACATTAAAAATACTGAGTGCAACACGATTCCACTGTAAGTTAGGATTAACCCTCTGTGCTTCTGACCGTAGTCGAATCCATCACTCAGTGCGTTCTGGCTCAAAACTTATGTAAAGTTGTTTGCCATGTGTCTGGCGAGTTAATTAATTCATGTCTCTATCATCAATAGTTAAATTTTGATTTCATATTGATTGAGGCCCTATTCAAAACCGTTTCACTCATGCCATGACGGTCATTATCGTGGATGGTGGAAACCGTAGTGACCGAGGTAAACCATCGATATTTGGCAAAGTTCGAAATGCTGGGTTTTATTCAGAAATCCTTCCTCCGTCAATTCTCCAAAGGGATTTAGTGACATTAAAACAATTCCTATCACAGAAATCTACACTCTTCAGATCTCCACAAAGGCTTTGTGATAGAAAAAAAACTGTTTCATGTACAAATATTGTCAATGGGCACGTCATTAGTTGGGACAAAACGACAAAAAAAAACTTACCAATAGGTTCGTCAGCTTCGATGACATTTTCCGGGAATATAAACATTGCGGAACAGGATGCCAAGGTTATGAAGACTGCAGCCAGGTGTAACAACAGCTCACCGCGCCACATTGTGACTTCAGATGATGCTACAGTTAGACAGTAATGTGGTGAACTCGAACTGTTGGCAAAATGAACTTGGCGCAAATGTGTCGATGATTTGAAGTGTCTTCGCAACGCGTCAAATCATGCTGAAGCCTGCAATGCGTGTTTTTTTATACCAGATTCGAATGTCTCTATGGATGCCAATTATGCAAAAGGGTGGAGACTTAATCCTCGATTTAAATTATCGTCACACCTACCGTGCCAACACGTGTTCTATACTCTCTTGTACAGGCATCGTTTACATAGCATCTATCTGCAAATACTTTCACTTGAACTTCCTAGTTCATTGTAAAGTCAGATGAAGGAATTTTTCCACGAAAGAAACTGGATCTTTGAAATCCTTTCAAACGGTAGAAAAGCATGACTTGTACTTTGTTGAGCAGTGTCTCCAATTGAACAACTTATATTACACACCTTTTATAAACATTTACCTCATTGCAAGTTAACAGTTTTATTGAAAAGATGATAATTAAATCCTGTTGAAACTTTCATGCGCGATCTTTTCAGATTTTTTCTTGACACAATCCTGATATCGAGCGATCAAGCCATCCATGATTATGGAAGCCTACCTGTGAGGTTCTTATGCCAATATATATATATATATATATATATATATATATATATATATATATATATATATATAATATATATATATATATATATGAATATCTGGATAACTCAGAGATCTCATAAGATTGGGAACAAGATAACGTAGTACCATATTTAAATAAAAAGGATAATTTGCCAGCTTTTTTGTACGTCCGTTAAAACCCCGACGTTTACTTTAATTTCTCATTTCTAAATGTTTGTTTTTACTAACTCTGGTTTGATTGTTTGCTTGTTTTTAACCTGGAAATAGCAGATGTTGAGCGGGGGTATGGGGATGGAGGGCAGGGTGAGTTTTGGTCATACAAAAATAGATCAGTAAACGGTTTTGGCATTTCCCCGTGCGAGATACAAATTCATTTTTTTCCTTTTGCAATGCATGTCCCATTTGTTTCTGAATGACTGTCTCCTTTTCGCGTATATAAATTCATGTTGTTATACACGGTACAACACTGAAACGCCATACTGAAGACAAGAAGTCATAGTGTAAGCCTTCTGAATGGCCAGCAATTAGCATAATTTATGCTGAATTTCGTAGACTTACGTCCGCCAAGGACGTTTATCTTCCTGGCGTTTATAACCCTTTCCGTCTGCCCGCGTGTTTGTCTGTACGGAAAGTACGGAAAGTTTTTTTTACTAATCTGGAGGATTTTTAACGTGCTTAGATAGGATTTGTACCAAACAACCAATCCATTTATTTTTGTGGTAATCTGCATTTTGACCCATGAATAGTTTAAACGATCGATATTTTAAACGATACATTATATATGTATGGGTTTTTTTTATCTTGGAACAATGTCTGTAGGAGAGTAGACCTACTCTCCTGTTGAGACTGACCTGGCTCATCGTGAGGTCGAAGTTCACTGGACTGTCGTGGGAGGATTAGCATACAGTTAGCTGTTCTAAGGCATACTTCTAGCCCCAAGAAATTAGAGTGAGTGAGTGAGTGCTTGGGTTTAACGTCGCACTCAACAATTTTTCAGTCATATGACGACGAAGGAATCATTAGGGTGCAAGTACGTGTAATGTGCATCCTTGTTGCAGAACGGATTTCCACCGCTCTTTTATTTAGTGCTGCTTCACTGAGGACGACTTACCGAAGGCAAGTAAGCCGCCCCGCCCGAGCCATTATACTGATACGGGTTAACCAGTCGTTGCACTATCCCCTTCATTGCTGAACGCCAAGCGAAGAAGTTACAACTTCTTCTTTTAAAAGTTTTAGGTGTGACTCGATCAAGGATTGATCCTGAATCTACCGGTCCCGAAGCGGACCAAGAAATTAGAAGCCTTGGCTTCAGTGTTATATATCGCCGGACATACCCTCTCACCATAAGACCAGCACAACTGAATTACACCCTTTACTATGGCATAGTGATAGCAAAGGTGAAAAAAAAAGATGGTTTAGCCTATAATCCACCTGGCATAATCTTTCCTTATTTGCGATTAGATATATTTACTCTTTCATGAGGTTTTAATTAGATGACTGTTTTGAACAACATCTTCATTTGTCGTTTTTATTATTTTTTTATTCGATTTGTGTTCCATAATCTGCCCGGTTTCCTCCCACCATACCTGGCCCCCGTCGCATAACTGAAATATTCCTTGGGTACGGCAGTAAAACACCAAACAAATAAACAAATAATTTCCATAATCCTTCTCGTTTGTTTATTTATTTGATTGGTATTCTCTAGAGCCTTCCACATATATGTACGGCGGTCATGTTTATGTATTGAAGGCAACAAGAGATTTAAGTGCTGAAGTAACATTCTCAAGTGCATGTGAGGCACAGCTTTTGGTGAAAATCAAATAATGTACAATGAACTTCGTGTAGGCGACTCAAACGCACATAGAATCCGTGTCACAACTTATCGTAACCTATGTTTCAAGAACAGTGGAGACACAAATGATCAGAAACTTCTCGGTCCGAAGCTGGGACGTAACCAATACTTCGAGTGTCTGACAATTCGAATACTCGCAATTTGTTCAGCATATTTCTGAGTAAGAACTTGACTAAGGATCCAAAAGAAAATTGATTGGAGAAAACATAAAAAAAACCTTCACATATAAGAGTTTGAAAAGTTTGTAATATACACGGTCAGTTTTTTCCAGTCATACGAAAATAATTTTTGTATGGTGGGTAGTCGGCACCACCTTTTGGTATTGTAACTTCTCGGCATAATAACGTTCGAAATGAGGATCTAAACGCATGTTTAATAAATATATTTGTGCTAGAATTTGGACAACTTCTAGGATTCTAGTTTTAACCTGAATTTTAGTCATATCTTTAATATATTCATAATTTAGTCTGAATATAAACAACAAATTTGCATTGAAATAAATTTATTACATATACATTGATTATATATCACATCCTTTGTTTAGAACATTATAGTACAAAGACGATATATACTTCAAACACTAAGTATGCAAAAATGGTTTCAAATACCCTCTCTACTGAAGGCAAAAATCGGAGAAAACATAATGCTTGTAGTCTATATGTGTAAATAACTTTTCACGCTCTTTTGTCTGCCTCAATTTCATGTTGTCTTCTCTTATAAACTTACATTATATAATGTGGGTTCATATATGCGTATGGGGGCCTCCGTGGCTCAGTCGGTTACCGCAGCGTAGAAACCCAGAAGACAACCTGCGGATGGTCGTGGGTTTCCCCGCGGGCTCTGCCCGGTTTCCACACACCATAATTCTGGCCGTCGTCATATAAGTGAAATATTCTTGAGTACGGCGTAAAACAACAATCAAAAAAAAAAATCATATGCGTATGTATGTATATACCTAGGTAGTTCCTCTGATATACCATCAGGTGGAAAATACAGTCGGAATGTAATCACGTTGTAATGTAATCTGGTCGTTTGTTTATTCTCTTACCTGTGTACATGTTCGTTGATTTTTTTCTTTTTTTTGTGATTAGTGTTTTACGCCGTACTTGAACTCACGGCGACCGCATTGGTGAGAGGTTTCTGGGTCATTACGCTGCTCTAGCGCGCTAACCAACTGAGCCACGGAGGCCCCCATGTCCGTTGAATATGGCTAGCCAAACTAATTTGACATTCATCAATATATACTTATGCTTGAAGAGAAAAGCATGTACTCAAGACTAAATAAAGTACGTAGAGTTCATTGTATGGTCATTTCAAACCGTTGCGTGACAAATAGAAAAGGACGGCTTCGTTGTAAGTTCATCCACAGAACAGACCATTGGATCGCTGTTCTGATGTCTTTCACACAGACATGGCTGGAAACATTGTGTGTCCCACGTTAAACACATAAGAGACACGTTATCATATGTTCAGTCTCAAATACAACGCATATACTGCTTTCCTTTTCGGGCATTCGATAGACAATTTACTTTTTTTTTATTATTACAAAACCGTTCGTTTCTGCAGAAGTGTGCCTAGTAATAACTAACTGGCTTGTCTCGGTTCCAGAATTACGTGAATTCATGGTACCACACGCAATGCATGAAAACATCCTTATATTTCCACATTCTATACGTCGCACATCTCTATTTCCACATTCTATACGTCGCACATCTCTGTTTCCACATTCTATACGTCGCACATCTCTGCAATTTGTAACCATTCCCATGAAATCCAATTCATTACGTATTTGTTGTTTATCCCCATACTCAATAATTGTTCACAACGTACGGCGGTGGTCAGTGCCCTGGATAAACCACCGACCATCTGACAAGTTACTGATGAACTTTCCCACTTGTGCGTTACGGACATGCACGCCATTTTGGCAGTTGAACAGCTGCCTTCAAGGAGCATTTGACGACGCAATGGGCCACACGAGCTTCGATGCTCGCACCAACAGCATATTGACACAAACGTTAATAGCAAGGGCTTTCACGGATTCATCGGCATAAGACGTCATTCTTGTTCCAGCCAATCGGCGCTTGAGTAATGAGATCGCGTGCTTGAAGCGAGATCATGAGGCGAGATTTTTAACGCTGGTTCAGCGCCAGTCTACCTGCCGGTAAATCTGATTGCCGTCGTATATTATTTGTTTTGTGAGCTATTCGTGAATTAGGCACTGAACACCATTTAAAGGAGAAGAAAACTTAAAAACATGACGCTATGGGTTGAAAAGAGCACATTTTTATCTATCTGGTGGTACCTGCTGCATAATTTTTGCCATTTTTCCTCGCCATACACGTATAGCCTGAAAACGCCAAAGCTGGCATAAATGGTTGAGTCTATCGCGTCTTCCATCTTTAACACCCTGTAATTTATGCTTGGGCTGTGTTGCCTGACAACCAGTGGGAATCGTTAAAACTGCCGGCTCGTTCGTGTAAACTCGGAACCTACGTCCAACATTCCGGATTCCCGATCGTCAAGCGGAAAACGAACTGTAATGTTCGCTGCCTTCTGAGAAGAAGACTTAATGTAAGGAAATGTACGAACTGCACTTCGGCGATTTCCAGCGGCAATTCTCCTCCTAACACAAAAGACTTCAGGACTAGTTCTTAGGCAAAATGGAGTCGCCCACAGCTGATATTGGCGCCGACATTATTTATAATCTATCAACTTGAGGTACATATTAGAATTTGTTTTGTGGCATTCACCTGCGAGGAAATGCATACTCTTTTCAATGGTATTTGATTAATATTTAAATTATCTTCTCCTTTAAATACATAAATACATGAACCAAAGCGTCCATTCATTGTGCCATGTGACCTGCGTGTTACTGAATATGGTTCATCATCATTGATATAAAATCAGTAAAATGATTTATTTGATTGGTGTTTCACGCCGTACTCAAGAATACAGTAAAATAAACTGCATGGTAAATTGTACTGCTTTCCACTGGGTCTTGGTTGACCCAGTATAATGGCTCGGGCGGGCAGCTTACTTGCCTTCGGTAAGTCGTCTCAGTGAAGCAGCACTAGATAAAAGAGCGGTGGAAATCCGTCCTGCGACAAGGAGGTACATTACATATACCCTTAGGATTACTTCGTCGTCATATGACTGAAAAATTGTTGAGCACGACGTTAAACCCCAAGCATTCACTCACTCACACACTCTTTTTTTTAATTGTATGACGGCTGCCAGTTGTATGGGTGGAAGGACTGGAGTGTCCCGAATACATCCCCTCTCCCCCACCACACACCCACCTCTGGCAAGCTATAGCCGAACTTTCCCAAATGTGACGTACAGATATAGACACACCATATCGATGCAAGACAAGCTGTCTTCAACGACCCCTAAGATTACACAACCACTGTCTGACAAGCCTTCTGACCTATAACAGGCGACATCGACCACTTATTATTTATTTATTTGATTAGCGTTTTACGCCGTACTCAGGAATAGTTCACTTATACGACGACGGCCATCATTATGGTGGAAGAAAACCGGGCAGAGCCCGGCGGAAACCCACGACCACTTATTATCACCAAGGCAGTAAAAACGGCGATGGCAGGGCTTAATACCCCACTTCTGGTGTCCCAGGGATTGAAAGGCATGCGCATCTAACCACTCCACACGTGACCCGTCCGTCACAAGGTTCAAGTGAAAATAACATTTCTGCTTGGGAACAATGACTTTCTCCATTTATGTCACATTTTTTGCAATTTCTTTGAGGTCTCTTGTACTCATACTCAAGATTTACTCTCTGTGCTGTAAGTCTTTAATTATGTTCTATTCCTGCATAAACCAGGATTTTGCTGTTGGACTAAGTATCTCCGAGGCCTTGTCCATTTGCAGTGTTTTAATGTTATTGTATGTTAAATGTGGATATATCATTTGAGTAAATCTAATAAATTGCAATTAACATTTTTTTTTCTTATCTAAATCTGATTAAGCCATGGCGCTAGAGGGACAAGTAAAGTATTATAATAAAACTGAGGTAAATTGACAAGAGGCGGTATTTCACCTGTTACGTGTGACCATTTGTCAGCCATCTCACTGTCGTCGCTGCTTTGGTTTTAGTCTCTGTGCTGTAAGTCTTTACTTATACTTATAACAGACCTACATGTGTCTTATTTGCTACATGGTCTACAGCATGTTATCTACATTTGGATGCATTTGTAGCATAAGTACTTTGTCCAGAGGCTGACCATGGAATTGTGCTGTAAACATTGGTGTCATTGTTATACAAATTGTTTACAAATTTTTATACTTTGATCGTAAATGACACCTCGTCATGTTTTACAAGTAGCCTAGAAGGCTTTGTGCCTGACAGTCAAATGATTTGCGTAGTTTTGGCAAAGTGACCCTGCGTATTGCACACTCAGAATCTGGTTGTGGAGTAGAAGTTGCGCTTCTGCAACTATTAAGTAAGAATTCCCGTTTCCATTTTGATGTCAGCTGCAGAATTCATCAGTCCACTGTTCTCCCGACAAGGGCAGATTGTCGCAGTAGGAACTCTGGCCTTCCTTTGCCCGCATGACTCTTCTCAAGTCCTGCATCCGACTGCGGAAGGAACTCTGGCTTTTACAAAACTGGGAGGACCTAACAATGGACCAGCAGTATCCCCGCTCCTGAAGGTAACTCTCAAGGTTCGACCGTACTGCATTCAAGGACAGAGGATGATAGTCTCTCCCATCTCTTGGTTTTATCTCGGTAAAGTACTTGGCAAGGTACTCGTCCAACTCATCCGGAGGAATATCCTCCAAGGAACGAGTCTCATTGAACGGGGGGCACTGCAAGAACACTTCCACGCTTCGTATGCCTCGGCGCTTTTTCATCGCCTTGGGCGATTTGTGGGCTCCCAAACCAATTTTTGTCAACATGGATCGATTAGGGTTATTGGAGATGTAGTTCCATTCTGCTGAGGGTGTGCTCACTGAAAGCAAAACATTGCAATTAGATCCAGTGATACTAAAAAACATTTTACTTATATGACGGTGGAGTGGAGAAAACCCGAGTAAACTAAGCAAATTAACGACCAACTTTTCCTACACGCAGGAGTTCAATATTTGTCATAATCATGCATGCAACGCATTGGACTCATACGGTAATACCAGAGCTGTCGAGAGTTTATTACCTTTGCCATCAGTTCGGGATAGGGGTATCTTCAAAATCTCATTCACTGTACAATTCGATGTTTGAACCAGAATCTCATTGTCCGACGGTCATTGAAAACATAACGGTCATTTGAAGCATAACAGCCTTTATTTTGGGTTAGAGCTTATAAGTATAAGTATATATATATATACGCTTGGGATTTCACGTCGTGCTTTACAATTTTTCAGTCATACGACGAGGACACATTAGGTGAGTGTACACATACTGTATCTAACTGTGGCAGGGCCGCCATGTCCATGCCGCCAAAGTGCTGCCGCCACTGGAGTCTCATGCCGAATACACCAGACATGACACCCCACCCAATCATATATACTGACACCGAACCAACTAGTCACGTTTCCTTGCTCTAACCTATAGCCAATCTAAACGTTATACTAAGCCCATGAAACCATAGTCTGTCCGACAACATATTGTAGAATACGACCACATGCAGTCACACATGTAAACAAAACTGATCAAGGACGCACGAATATGCCCTTAGGGTAATGTGATGTCATGCCTATAGTTCACAGAATAACTTATATGTCCCATTTGTTACAATTACACACGATGATGTCCTCGACTTCTGCAACTGGTATTTCTCACTATATGGGCAGTTTTAGACGTGGATAAGATTACACGGACATCGAGTAAACCACTTCTCAGATTTTCCCCACATATAAAGCCAAATTTAATTCACAAAATTCACTACTTCCGTTTTTTTCTTATTTAATCACTTTAAGGACATCATCACATCAAGTACCACACAAACCTCCAGACAGAAGATCTCCAGACAAAAGATCTCCAGACAGAAGATCTCCAGACAGAAGGCCACCGGTTGATGGATCTGAGCCAGGAGCCTACGATCTGAACCAAAGCAGTCTGTTCGACATCTAACATCCAGTTTCATACATCAGACAAATCACAATTGGCATATTGAAATTGAGTGCTCTTAAAAGCGATAATCTTATTTATTTATTCGATTGGTGTCTTACGCCATACTTAAGAATATTTCACTTATACGACGGCGGCCAGCATT
This sequence comes from Liolophura sinensis, assembly GCF_032854445.1. NCBI lineage: Eukaryota > Metazoa > Mollusca > Polyplacophora > Chitonida > Chitonidae > Liolophura > Liolophura sinensis. The sequence continues at coordinate 7,832,991 of NC_088297.1, read as the reverse complement.
ATGGTGGAAGTAAACCGGGCACAGCCTGGGGAAACCCAGGACCATCCGCAGGTTCTTGCAAGACCTTCCCACGCACGGCCGGACAGGAAGAGCCATGAGCTGGACTTGAACTCTGAGCGACCGCATTGGTGAGAGGCTTCTGGACCATTGCGCTGCGCTAGCGCGCTAACCAACTGAGCCACGGAGGCCCCTAAAAGTGATAATCGTTTTATTTCCAAATCTCAAACACGATACTTGTACACTACCGCATTTATTCGATGGGAGATTTAAAACGAAAATCACTGCTTTACGAACCATATCACCATGCCATATTTTGACAAAAGTACCAAAGTATGGTCAGTGAAACTAGCCTAAATTGCGAATCCCTGACCTTACAGGAAATACAAGCTTAAGAACAGGTGAAACAGATACAACTACAATGATACAATGTGCCCTTAGGCGTTGTTAGTTCATCTCATGTCGAGTTCCATCCTTAGAGGTGAACAAAAGCATCACATACAACATAAGTGTACCCGTGTACTTAAAGACCAAAAAGCATTGCCATAGTTTTGTGAGAAATGTTTCTAGGCCGCTGAACATGTAAATCAAGCGAATGAATATCTTCAAGAATTTGCCATTAACACATAATCTGGCAAGTAGTCCTTCTGGCAAAGTATAAACTCAGAAAGCGGTTTTGGCACCTTTAGTCGGTTATTTACGGGACAGCAGAAAAAAGGCATTTAATTTTGAACGGTAGGTTCTTTTTGCACGCATATTATTCACATACGTTAAAGTATTCCAAATTACATTTCAACCGTGAGATGGCTTACTCTGCCGTCAAATGCATCAAACTTAAAAAAATTTCAAAGAAATGTTTTTTTCGACTGGTTTTATTGCTACATATGTTATGTGGTTTGTCCGCTATGCTACACATATCAGATTCTGTAAATTCTTCCAAACCCCTCAGCCTGCAGAATGAAAGGTTTACTTCTCTGATTATCTGGATATCGTAATATAAGTAACGTGTTGTGGTGAACCAATACCGTCCATGAACCTGACAGCTGTCATATGATAAAGGGTAAATATTGACATGGGTGTGCCGGAAATAAGGCAAGAAGAGTGATCATAAACAAAATAATTTATGATGACAAGCGACTCTCCAGCATACGCATCCTGTTCTTGAACGCCAACTGACTGTTGGCAAACACTTCAGCGGTCACAATTGAGTAAGGGTACGTGTTCTCTTTGAGGTACCTCGCCAGGTTCGTGCGCAGAGAGCGAAGGGAGCGAGGGTTATAGTCTTCACCGTTCGGTTTCTTTACAGTGTTAAAGAATTCAACGAGCAGCACGTCCAATTCCGGAGGTGGGATTTCAAACATTTTTCTGGTTTCCATAACTTGATTTGGGTCCGGGGAATTTTCTCTGAGCCAGCGCTCAAAGCTGGTTACCGAAGCGCACACGTTTGACAGGGTATTTCGCGAACAGCCATAAGCCAGTGCCAGAGTGGACACTCCATATCTTCGGGACCAGCTATTCTGCAATGCACCGTTCATGCCAGTTACTTGATGCTCGTTTGACAATGATCCACCCATGGTATCTGTCCTGCACACACTGTCTTCGCTGAGATCCGTGTTTGGAACTCCTTGTACATGTAACAGAGAGGTACAGGCCTTTAGTGACGATTTTAGTCCCCTCTCATATTAACCGCTCTGGCAAGTAGAGTTCAACAATGTCAACCCATAAATTTAAAATTACATACACTGATGTTTTGATAAAACAATAGTATACATCTAGGCGTTTAAGTTCAAGAATAGTCCTAGCATTTTACTAATTATATAGCGAATTAATAAATAAATCTTTACACAAATAAACATATCCACTAACAAGGTGCATATTGACGCGGCCTTGAATAGTTTTCAAATGAGCACGGTGAAAGAAACGTCTAGATGGCATTCTCATCAAGAATATTTAGCAACGAATTAACCTTAAGTCATCTTCCCTAAGGGAAACCTTGGAAGGAACTTGGTACAAGACTTTTTCCCACCCAAGAATCGAAAGTTTTAACCCGCAGATTGAAATGAATGCCAATGCTGCATTAGTGGAGAGCAAATTATCTGTATGAAACTTGATGTACGGTGAACGAAACCAGACTACACGTATCAGTTGCTGTCGACCGCTTATTGCTGTCCAGACTTCTAGAACTGTGGGGAAAGGGGAATCTTGATATATTCGGCTCGAAAATGGAACTGATTTAAAACCTTGTGATTTTATGATTCTAAAAAGACCATCCTAACTGCGAAAACATGATTTGTCTTCTCTACCAAGCCTCCGATTAGATTATATCAGAACATAATCAGGCAACTAAAACTTGTATGGGTTACAACAACAACCATGGTTTCAACACGAGGGCTTATGGACTCTGATAGGGCCTATTCATGAAACTCAAGAGAAACTGCATGCACAGTACGCATACAGCACTGACCTCAAAATTAGTCCCATACATGTAGGCCTATGCTTATAATGCATATCGACAGGAGAAAACTACAATTCATGTAAACCACCGACGACAAAACTAGTCCTTACATGTAGGCTTATACCTATAATGCACATCGACAAGAGAAAACTACAATTCTTTTAAAGCACCGACGACAAAACTAGTCCTTACATGTAGGCTTATACCTATAATGCACATCGACAGGAGAAAACTACAATTCTTGTAAACCACCGACGACAAAACTAGTCCTTACACGTAGGCTTATACCTATAATGCACATCGACAGGAGAAAACTACAATTCTTGTAAACCACCGACGACAAAAACTAGTCCTTACATGTAGGCTTATACCTATAATGCACATCGACAAGAGAAAACTACAATTCTTTTAAAGCACCGACGACAAAACTAGTCCTTACATGTAGGCTTATACCTATAATGCACATCGACAGGAGAAAACTACAATTCTTGTAAACCACCGACGACAAAAACTAGTCCTTACATGTAGGCTTATACCTATAATGCACATCGACAAGAGAAAACTACAATTCTTTTAAAGCACCGACGACAAAACTAGTCCCTTACATGTAGGCCTATACCTATAATGCACATCGACAGGAGAAAACTACACTTCTTTTAAAGCACCGGCCACAAATCTGGACCCTTAAAAAAAAACACCCGTTCCAGTGCAGCATAAGAGAAAACTACAGTTCCGGTCGACTGTAACTGTTACTGAACACATTAGGAAACTAAAATTCAAATACTGTTGGACGTATAAGAGAAGACTGTTGTTCCTTCTTGTATACAGCATGTAAGGTCAAAGTTAAAAAGTGGTTTATTTACAGGCACATGGTTAACAAGTCCAATTTCCGAATTTGGGTGGGTGTTTTTATTATAGCTGATATTACTTTAAGAATGGATTCTCGGTGTATTATATGTTGTTCTCCTCTGAAGACATGATTTCTTCAAGTTATTTTCAAGTGCAACAATGCAAATTTTCACGAGTTAAAATGCTGATTTTATTGAAAAAGAAAAAAATGCTACTAAGATAACATAGTGTGCATGTACTAGCACAGTTCCACATTGTAGAACTGCTTTGTTCTTGTAGAAACCTGGGGCCGCCTGCTCACAGATCGTAAGCCTAAGTTGACTGTAAATTACAGAGATCTCGATCGTAAACTTTGCGTACAGTCAACATACTCTTGCATGAAAGGATCATAAGGTTGTATTTATTAAAGGGGACATCTCCAAAAATCGTTTGCTTCGGGTCCAGTAAAAACGAATGAAACGAACGAGCACTCAAACGATGGGTGTCGAGTACTAGTATTAGAAACAGCTGTAGAGAGAGCAGGTCTGGCGAAAGTAGTCCCGCTAACAGCTGAGACTGTCGACGACAACTCCACGCTTCACTGATCAGAACTGACAGGATACCGCCAGGTTTTGTTTATCTTTCCTACATGACACGTTCACAACGCAGTAAATTAAATATACCAAATTAAGTTACGAATCAGTTTTTATTTTAACTTTCTCGACTCTTAGTTACTTGATTTAAAAAAAATGTGTTGTATCCAGTGAGTCGATTGTTATATGGCACGATTCACACGGAACGCTCTCGAATTTACTGATCGGCTTGTCAACGTGGCATGTCGCGTATCACCTTACTCTGATTTACATGTGACTAAAGCCTGCAAAAAACGCCTGTGAGGGTAAACCAATTGTGCCCGACTACAAAACAGGCCTCCATTCACTGGCCACGTGTCTACCCTGGCAGAAGCGTGACATGAGACAGATCATTCTCAAAAATGGGGAGGGTGGGAAGGTTCATCGGGAGAGCATCACTTCGCCGAAAATTATTTAACTCCTGAATTCCAAATAAATAGATTGAGTTAAGAATGATAGTTTCTAAATCATTTCTTGGAGTATTTGAAGGCAAATGTAGATTAGACGACAGATTGGCTCTGGGTAGCGTTATCAGCCAATCACAGTCTTTAGTTTCCAAGTTCTTATTCCTGTAGAAATGATCTTCACATGAAGACCTACTGGGCGGGGCCAATCAAACCGCTGCCAGTCTGACGCGGGACACGTCAGATTGAAATTAACACAGTCAACCACCTATAAGGCCTCTACACCTATAAATAAATAACTGCGAGATCAAGTGTACCTGGCTGGCAGATTACAACAGTAAAGCGAACGAATAAAAGGGCGTAGATTTATTGATGAGAGATAAATCAGCCGTCTAAAGCTCATCATGTAACAGTTTCAGGATTATGACGGGGCGGAGCGAAACATTTATGTAGCGTGCATTTCTATCATTATGACTTCAAAACCCAATGCAACCATAATGATGGCCGCCGTTGAATAAATGAAATATTCTTGACTACGGCGAAAAACACCAATCAAATATAAATAAATAAATAAAAGCTCACTGTTATCAAACTATGCTGGAAGAGTTCATCAATCGCGGTGTATGTTTAGTGGGGTTAAGTTAAAATTCCTGGGAAAATCTATATGCAATTTGATAGAAAGTATTCAGTTTGCTCAGTTGACAACAACGTTCGAGCGGTTCGACTTGGCCGAAAAGATGAAAGGCCTAATTTCCGGATTTCCACCAGAACTCTCTTGGGAATTGTAAAGGAAAAGTGTGAATATAATCAGATCGAAGGACCTACCATCCGTCACGCACAAACCACGTACATTTCATATGGTACCCGTAGTACTGGGAGAGGTGAGGTTCTGGAAAGTTTCCCTCAATCCCCAAGACAACGTGATGTCTGTCCTAGTTATGCCTACAGTGAATTTAGCGCAGAATTGCCAATTATGTAATCCATACGCGTATATTATATACATACACTAATTATTTTAAAAGTATGGTCGAAGACACCAATAATGCAGTAATGTATAACGAATTCTAGTGAGTACGTTACCTACATTTACATCCCTTGGAAGCCTCACCCAATTATTTCAGACTTGGAGTGAAATGAAGATACTTCCTACTTGGACGTGAGTGACACAAAACTATACAATGTGTATGGATTGCAAACTCAGATTGCACGACAACCCCTACGTATTTATTTTAGAAATTATTAGCAGATAACAAACACAACAAAAACCATGATTAAAATATTATCCAAGACTTCAGACAAAAGCTGGAAGTGTAGACTCGCACTGATAGCCGCTTTACCGATCGCCGGTTTACACAACGGTATTTCAACGTATCGCTACGCTGTGGCCGACAGACACGGGGGATTCGTTTTATTCCTTTAACTCGAATGGGTAAACGAAGGATGTAGTTTGGGTTCGGTTTTCTGCAGGAAAAAAATAAACGAAAGCAAACGATTTATGAGGACGGCCGTCAGTTGTAGAGTCTACAATCGACTTTAGCTTCAATTTCTTTGTGCAAACGGGCCTAGATGCTAAACGTACACTATACATGTATCTCTTGATTATTTTAAACTGTAGAAGCAGCTCTATACATCATTCCATCTATGTCTTGGTCAGTCTGTTGGTGTATCAGTCTGTCATTAAGTCAACAGGCAGCTCAAGTTCACATGTCAATCATTTAACAAGGCACTTAAATGCAAGACAGAAAGTTTTTTTCTGGCATGTCACAGCCATTGTAGATTTGCATGTGTTACTGAAGACATAACAGATAGGAAAGAGAAAGATAGTTTAAATCATCTATCCAAGTATTTATTTATTTGATTCGCATTTTACTCCATAACCATACCATTTCATTCATATGTATTAGGACGGTCGGGCTGCCAGCATTATTGTGGGTAGAAACCGGGTAAAAAACTCATGACCATTCACTGGTTGCTGACAGAGCTTCCTACATATGATCCTAGAGGAAGCCAGCTTGAGATGCAGCCTCTTAAGTCGTTCTGCTGCACTAGTATGCTAACCACTCGGCACTTGGCCACAGAGGCCCCTCAACCCACATACTATAAGCTCTACCTGTATGACAAAGTTTGAGGATAAACCTAATCTAAAAAAACGTAGAAAATCTTTTGGCCCTTCAAAAGGAAATCATTAAGGGAAACTACATCCGGGGTCGTACGGAGAAATATTAACGAAATTCCAGGAGAATCTTGGGATATAAATAAAGGGAAAAATGTACATCTACCACATGCATGCTTGTAGATCTATAAATGTAACAAATCAAAATCTAATCTAACTTCATTTTCACCCAATGAATTTGATTGACTGATAAGACTCATAGGTACATGTTTGCACATCCTACAGGTACTCAAGAATATTTGCTTATTAATATTTACTGGCATTCAGCTTCATAGGTGGAGAAGACTGCAGTGTTGATGACATCACAATGTCCAGAGGAAAATGCAGTGCTGATATGACACCACAATGTCCAGAGGAAACTGAAGTGCTGATATGACACCACAATGTCCAGAGCAAACTGCAGTGCTGATATGACACCACAATGTCCAGAGCAAACTGCAGTGCTGATATGACACCACAATGTCCAGAGGAAACTGCAGTGCTGATATGACACCACAACATCCATGGGAAACTGCAGTGCTGATATGACACCACAATGTCCAGAGCAAACTGCAGTGCTGATATGACACCACAATGTCCATGGAAAACTGCAGTGATGATATGACACCACAATGTCCAGAGGAAACTGTAGCGCTGATATGACACCACAATGTCCAGAGGAAACTGTAGTGCTGATATGACACCACAATGTCCAGAGGAAACTGCAGTGCTGATATGACACCACAATGTCCAGAGGAAACTGTAGTGCTGATATGACACCACAATGTCCAGAGGAAACTGTAGTGTTGATACGACACCACAATGTCCAGAGGAAACGGCAGTGCTGTTATGACACCACAATGTCCAGAGGAAACTGCAGTGCTGATATGACACCACAATGTCCATGGGAAACTGCAGTGCTGATATGACACCACAATGTCCAGAGGAAACTGTAGTGCTGATATGACACCACAATGTCCAGAGGAAACTGTAGTGTTGATACGACACCACAATGTCCAGAGGAAACGGCAGTGCTGTTATGACACCACAATGTCCAGAGGAAACTGCAGTGCTGATATGACACCACAATGTCCAGAGAAAACTGTAGTTTGCTCCTTTGCCAAGTACATTTTACCTCCAACTGTCAAACTAGTGACATAGAGTTTTTGACTGTGGGCAAACTCACAGTGGTGGCTAGTCTTTGGTTATGATTTGGTAACCCGATAATGTTTTAAAGCCTGGTAGTTTTTGGTACAAGCAGTCTGGCAGTGTTGTAGTGGTTGTAGTTTGGTAGTCAGCTAAGCTTGGGTAGTCTGGCTGTGTTTCGGTAGTAAAGCAGTGTTTGGCTGTGTTTTTTGTAATCAGCTAGGCTTTGGCAGTCTGGCTGTGTTTTGGTAGTCCAGCAGTGTTTGGTTGTTTTTGTAAGCAGTTAGGTTTTGTTAGTCTGGCTGTGTTTTGGTACTGTGGTGGTGTTTGGTACTGTGGTGGTGTTTGGTACTGTGGTGGTGTTTGGTACTGTGGCAGAGTTTTGTAGACCATCAATGTTTGGTTGCAATTTGGTAGTCTGGTAGTATTTGTTAGTCTGGCTGTGTTTGGTTGTGGTTTGGTTCTCTGGCAGTGCTTGGTGCCCTGGCAGTGTTTGGATGTGTTTTGGTACTCTGGCAGTGTTTGGTAGTCTGGTGATCTCTGGTAGTCTGTCAGTAATTGGTTGTGTTTGGCTACTCTGGCAGTGCTTGTCCGGAAGTGTTTGGTTGTGTTTTGGTAGTCTGCCAGGCTTTGGTAGTCTGGCAGTGTTTTGGTAGTCCAGCAGGATTTGGTTATGTCTTGGTACTGTGGCAGTGTTTGGTAGTCTGGCAGTGTTTTGTAGTCTGTCAGTGTTTGGTTGCAATTTGGTAGTCTGGTAGTATTTGTTAGTCTGTCAGCTTATGTTTGTGTTTCACTACTCTGGCAGTGCTTGTCTGGAAGTGTTTGGTTGTGTTTTGGTAGTCTGGCAGTGTTTTGGTAGTCCAGCAGGATTTTGTCGTGTTTTGGCATTCCCACAGTATTTGGTTGTGTTTTGGTCCTGTGGGAGTATTGTTGTTTTTGGTATTATGGCAGTGTGTGGTACTCTGGCAGTGTTTTGTTGTATTTTGGTACTGTGACAGTGTTTGGTAGTCTGGTGCTGTTTGGTTGTGTTCTGGTATTCCAGCAGTATTTGGTAGTGTTTTGGTACTCTGGCAGTTTTACATGGTCCAGTGGTAATTTGTAGTCTGTCACTGTTTACTTGCAGCTTAGTAGTCTGGTAGTATTTGTTAGTCTGGCGGTGTTTGGTTGTGTTTTGGCTGTCTGGCAGTGCTTGGTGCCAAGGTAGTATTTGGTTGTGTTTTGGTACTCTGTCAGTGTTTGGTTATGTTTTGGTACTGTGAGAGTATTTGGTTGTGTTTTGGTACTGTGGAAGTGTTTTGTTGTGTTTTTGGTACTGTGGCAGTATCTGGTAGTGTTTTGGTACTCTGTCAGTGTTTGGTAGTGTTTTGGTACTCTGTCAGTATTTGGTAGTCTGTCAGTGATTTGCTGCAATTTGGCAGCCTGGTAGTATTTGTTAGTCCGTTAGCATTTGTTAGTCTGGCAGCGTTAGATTGTGTTTTGTTTAGTCTGTGTTCAAGTTTTGGCAGTGATGGAACATGTATGTGAAAATTTGAATGCTTTTGATATTGTATATTTTTTTCAAGTACAAGATATATAAAAAATAAATGTACCATATACCAACCTTTTTCTGTTGACACGCCTAACTGTTTATCAGGTAATGGCGACTGCGTGTTCAGGATTTTCTCCAAACTTGGCTCTGATATGGATTCCTCCAGACAAGCTTCCGATGTGCTCTCTGCCCCTGTGGATGAACCATCAGCAGAGTTGCTTCCCTTTTGGTAAGAGCTGATAGCACTGCCAGGCCCAAGATTCTGTGAACTTGTTTTCAAAACACTAGAAGATAAAGTCTGATCGGCACACTGGTCTTGAGTGGGAAAAGACGTCTCAGAGATTTCATCCTGTAATGTAATAATGGAAGATTCATGAGAGATGGATTTCGAAGGCGAGGCTGTTAGTTTTGCTAATGAATGCTGTGTTGTTTCAATTCTCCCATGATGCTGAGCTCCGGACCTATTCTTATAAACCCCTGTCAATTCAATTCTGCCAGGTAAAGATAATGATGCGTTACTATCATGGAAACTCCTTTTCCTCTCGATTCTTCCACGAAATTGTGATGGCGAGTTACTGCGTTGGTTTGAGCCGGCAGAGAAGTCCAGATCCAGGTCATGGGTTTCCTCTTTGATGACCACAATGTCTGAGGAAGATCCCACATCTGTGCTATGACTAGACATCTGACCACTCCACCGTCTCTCTCTTCTCTGTCTTGACTGGACATGTTGATCGCTCTCTGTGGAGTTTAGGGGGTGGGTGGTCCAAGGAGGGGTCGAGTCCTTAAGTCCCTGTAACCAATCAGGATCTGGCTTTAGACCAGAACAGTCTGAAACATAATCACATAAAAATACACTTGATAAACTGTCACAATATAGGTAACATGAAAAACTGGGGAAAAATACACTAACACACATGTGTGTATACAATTACATGCGCATGTTAGGGGTAATGCCAATGCAGGGTCATATTCAAAGTTTCGCTCTATTAGAATATGTGTAATGTACTCAAACATACATGTAGAGCTCGACAGACTGTATGTAGAGGAAAAGCACACTGTATGTATATACAGGTAAAGCACACTGTTTGTACAGGAAAAGCACACTATATGTACAGGTAAAGCTCACTATGAATAGGTAAAGCTCACTGTATGTACAGGTGTATGTACAGGAAAAGCACACTGTAGGTACAGGAAAAGCTCACTTGTATGTACAGGTAAAGCTCACTGTATGTACAAATGTATGTACAGGAAAAGCACACTCTATTTACAGGAAAAGCACACTGTGTGTACAGGAAAAGCACACTGCATGTACAGGAAAAGCACACTGTGTGTACAGGAAAAGCACACTGCATGTACAGGAAAAGCACACTGCATGTACAAGAAAAGCACACTGTGTGTACAGGAAAAGCACACTGCATGTACAGGAAAAGCACACTGTATGTACAGGAAAAGCTCACTGTATGTACAGGTAAAACATGCTGTATGTACAGGTAAAGCGCACTCTTTGTTCATACGCATTTATTTGTTCTATATAAATACCCATTTTTAGCTTTAAGCTTGCTATATAGAGTAACAACTAATTAATACTGTACCAGTATACCTAATGATATGGATCCTTTTAACTTGTATTCAGACAATCTCAGGTCTAACCAGACTGCAAACTGTGAGAGGACTGATGGCTTCCCACATAGCTCTCCGATGATGGTAGCAAACTTGTACTGAACTGTCTCCAGAGTGAAGTCTACACCCACTGATGTTTGACTCATGGCTCTAAAACCACATAAGATATGGAAGAAAAATACGTTATAAAAGTGACAAAAACACTCCTATTTTAATATCTGTATCACCCTAACAAACAAACTGATCACAACTTTGTTTCAACATGAAATTTACGTTTGAAAATTATTACTTTGCAGTGCAATATATCTTAAATGAAATAAAAATAACATATAAGCACGAATTTGTAAAATACTGGCAGTAGCTCAGATGACAGACAAGATCGCCACATGTAAGTGGTGGCGGTTGAGTTTATCATTTTGTTAGTCAATAAGCCCCTAGACTCTATTTCAATACGAAATTTACCTTTGAAAATTATTACTTTGCAATGCAATATATCTTACATGTTTAATGTAAAAAGCTGGTTCTTCAATGAATTAACGTCACTCTACCACGTATCACCAACCCCAACTTTAAAATTCACCCAAATGATTATCAGTGCGATACATGTGCAGTTTATCACGTCCAATTCACTTCAGCAGGAGTCTTGACCGGCTTCAGTGATGCATCCTAGCCATTCAATTTGACGAAGCCCAAATAAAAGGTAAATAGTGAGAACACCCAAATTCCATTTAGTGCCCACATGTTATTGAAAGAGGTGCAATGTCTAGATTAAAATTTAACCAGGCGAAAATTTTATTATCTGCCACTTAACTGCACTTACTTGTTTTACAACGCTGTCAAAAATTCAGCAGATCATTCGCAGCAATGTGGGTCAACAACTAAACCTACCTCTAAAAGGAGAGAGTACTGCTATATCAGGGAGCAGTTAGTAATTGTTAACCAAACTCGTGAAAAGTCGAAAATATTTAGTTCTGGTAAAGTTATACATTATATAGAGATCCAAGTATTGTGTTGCAATTCTCCATTTTACAGCCAGGTACACTGACAAAAAATTGCTGAGTGTACACAATACTGAAAGGTACCTGTGTAAACCCCATAAATGTGGGCCTAATACTAACAAACAAATGGAGACTCACACACGATCGAGATCTTCACAATTTTCCACGTTTGTATTGAATTATATGAACATGTATTCCAACTACAGTTTGGAGCTTTTGTCTTCATCAGGCATATGTGTAATACTTATAGATATATGTATGTAAAACCTTTCTAAGAGAAATTCAGATGGTATCATGTGAAATCCCGTTATACACATACACGACTTACATTTAACTTACTAACTAAATTATATTCTCGTATCTCCACCGCATGCCAAGTACACGTATATAGAGTAGAGCTACTCAGTGAGCCCCGAAACCAGAAGGAGATACCCCCCACCATCACCCACCCCCCACCCCAACCCAACCCCACCTCTCCTGCACACACACACTTTTCAGGTGCTGGTACACAACCGTAGCGCATAAATTGTAAAATTTCAGATCACATTCACTGTACTAAAATGAAATTCAAAGACCAGATCAGTAATTCTCAATCAGACAGTCCATAACGCTAGATTAATTTTTATTTATCTGTAACTGCGTCTGGCTAAATACTCAACTTTTAATTAGAGCTAGATTCTCTTTGGGTTTTCGCAAATAACGCGAAATAAGAAAGTATTCAAGATTAGATTATGAATTTTTGAAACTCTTTATTTTTTGTCCATCAAACTTGTGTCTTTTACGAAATCTTTTTATACAGTGAAAAAAAAAATAGTAACGACGTTCATCTGTGGCTGTCATATAGGCTAAAAGTCCACGACTCGGTGTTACAATTGGAACCATAATGCTGGTCGCCGTCGTATAAGTGAAATATTCCTGAGTACGGCGTACAACACCAATCAAATAAATAAAATAAATACAATTGGAGCCATGACTCCTAAACTCGGCGCTCTGACTCCTAATGTTTTTTTTTTTGTTTTTTTTTTCATCATTTCTCGACTCCATACTCTTTTAGACCCTATATACGTCTCGCGACATAAACAAGTTTTGAATGGTTGATAATAACTCGTCTATTCGACAGTTTGGAGTCGCGGAGCCTCGCCTAGTGAACTCGGATAGACTTTCAGACTGCCATCCCCACCCGGCCTCCTATTTTTAATCCTTTGCAATTTTTTAAATATGTCACTGCTAAGCCTCTTTACCTTTTTTAACCCCATGTCTCGGTGCCCTAAATTTGAGTGCCTTCTCAAGATTACGTCTATGACAATTTCAAGTCGCAGAGCTTGAGGGGCCTAAGCTTTCCTTCACAGCTCTGTACTGTTCAGACCACAACTCTCGATGCATCCCAACATCCATGGCAGAGATCTGATGCATACAGCTATCTGGAGTCGCAGAGCTTCCGGGACCTTTAGTCTGACCCTGGAACCTCATGCCAGTATACAACTCACTTCATAGTGTCGACAAAACATACCCAGAATTGATTTGTAGTTATATGCTTACAAACTTTCAGTCGATTAGTTGAGAGGAGTTGAAAAAGCCACGGGGGCTAACATGTACGTTACCGATTAACAATCGCAGCTCAAATTCTTGTCACGTATGTTTGGCCAAGGCCCTTTTTATAGGCCACTATCCGGCGATGGATTATTTAAAGTGGCTTAAATGTAATATTAATGTCTCTACGGGGCCTCAGTTGGTTAGCGCGCTAGCGCAGCGTAACGACCCAGGAGTCTCTCACCAATGCGGTCGCTGTGAGTTCAAGTCCATTTCATGCTGGCTTCCTCTCCGGCCGTACGTGAGAAGGTCTGACGGCAACCTGCGGATGGTCGTGGGTTTCCCCCTGGCTATGCCCGGTTTCCTCCCACCATAATGCTGGCCGCCGTCGTATAACTGAAATATTCTTGAGTACGTCGTAAAACACCAATCAAATAAATAAATGTCTCTACGAAACTGCTGAAGTAAGGTTTTTAAAGATAACACACAATGGAATATGGTATCTTAGACTGTTTTGTTTGAGAAGAGTTGTCAGCCTTTCATCCAAACTGAGATTAAGATAGATATCTGTCTTTGATAATCCCAGATATAACTTTACCGGTAATTTTTTTTATCGTCTGTCAAATGCAATGCTCGTGTATAGTCTTCAGCATAGTTTGCAAGATATACAACATCGATGAATGCAACAGAAAATTTGGGAGATTTATGCGTGAGTGAGTTTGACCACCCTTAAAATCTGCTAGAAAATCCCCTCAAGGTAGCCTGTTTTAAGTATATAGACCGTCAGGAAATCCCATATTCATGTATGAACTCAAGGCAAATCGTGAAGAGTATGTCTAAACAATTAAAGTGAACATAAAGTGTGCCACTACATGTACAAAGAATAATGCGAGTAGTGCACAGGGATCGCAGAAAATATTTTAAAAGTGCTTTAAAGTTTTCGAAACCCAGACGAACAGGGCCGCAGAAAGACATTTATGCTCACAAAGGTAGCACCAACAAACTGCGAAACTCAAAGAGTGAGTGAGTGCTTGGGGTTTAACGTCGTACTCAACAATTATTCAGTCATATGACGACGAAGGAAGGGTGTAGGTAATGTACCTCCTTGTTGCAGGAGGACGGATTTTGCACCGCTCTTTTATCTAGTGCTGCTTCACTGAGACGACTTACCGAAGGTAAGTAAACAGTCCCGCTTGAGCCACTATACTGATACGGGTCAACCAGTCGTTGCACTATCCCCTTCATGCTGAACGCGCAGCGTGGAAGTTACAACTCCCTCTTTCAAAGTTTTAGGTGTGACTCGATCCAGGATTGATCCTGGATCTACCGGTCCCGAGTGAGATTTATGAGAAAATGGGAAATGTACATTTGGGTAAATTAGCGTTACCAGCCTTAAATAGGCTACGTGTATGTACATAGTTGGGGAATGAGGTAGGCCTAACTTTTATATAATATCGAGCACTGAGCGCAGTTTTGAGAGTTAGACCTTCGGAGAGAAACAACCCGATATGTTTCGGATTTACTGTAAGGAGGATTTACCGCTCGCTCAGACGCCCATTAAATCTTCCCTAGCAGGTGAATGTTAGTACAAATTAACTTACCTGTTCTGAGGTTGGCATAACCAAATATAAACCACGGCAATAACACAAACTGACAACGGACAAAGGTCTACTCCTTAATCACAAAATGTGTTTATTTTTCATGAACACACGTGATTGTCTTTGACCCTTTTGGTTTGCCCAGTCTCACAACAGGTTAGTTAATAAAAGAAACCACACGATTGACGTCGAATTATGCTAGGGAAGGTTTAGTGCGATTGTGGACAGCGGTAAATGTTCCTTATTGTCAATCCGACGTATTTGGGGTTGTTTCCCTCTGCATTGCTCGATTGTATCGAGTGACCTCACTCAGCAAATACTTGTATACACATATCATATATGTAGGCCCTACGTACATATAGGCCTCTGGCCGGCTGGAATTACGAGGCGATCTTAAAATCAATGTCAAAATTTCAATCATTAAACGTGTTAACTCCCTTTCCGTTGTTTTAGCTGAATTTTCTTTTGCTATAGCTTACATAGTAAAGCAATATTTTGACCTTGTTACGTAAGAAATAACAATTGTAAAGCGATCTAAAGTTTCAATTTCAGTCTATTTAAAATCGCTTCGTGATCTCGTGGCCTGTAGCCTACCAGCAATATGGACCCTAAGGCATACTACTACAAACCGACACACCCGCTTAAGAAATATATTTTATGAATCATATTTGCGATTTTCCTGTGGTCTGTTTTAAATATTTCTAGGGATTTAGTGGAACGAAATGTAGGCCTACGCCGATATAGTCCCTGGAGGAAAACGTATGTAGGCATCGATCAAATAAAGAATAATGGCTTCTCCCCAGGATACAGGAGCTCTCCAGGAAGCGGAGGTTGGAAAAGCACTCCTCATTAATTTGCAAAGGTTTGTGCATAATTCGGTGCGGCAGGCGCCTTGCGCTTAAAGTAACATCAAAATCGCCGGTATCCGCCGAGTGGATCGTCCAAAAACATATACAGAGTTAAGGGGTAAGTGTTTAAGAAGCTTAATCCAAGGTTGAATATGTAGGGCAGTCTTGTATTTGGATGAAATGTCGACGTTTTGGACGATCAGTTTGTGGAGTTCAAAATGGCCACGGGGAAGCCCTTTGTGCATAATGAGCACAAAGCTGGCCTACAAAAAGGCGCCAATTAAATACTTAGTAGATCATAGATTGAATCAAAGTCCTTCGTGTTTGTTTAAAGGCTTAGTGTATTGTGCACAATTAATGTACTGTATTTTTCGTTCCGTTGGTGATCTGACTAACGTGAAAGAGTACAATTTGCTACGAAAAATTGAAGCCCAGTTGACCTGGTTAGCACATCCGGGTACCCCTGTGATGATAATCGGATCACTACAGGGAGCTCTTGACTTACTGCGAGAGGCGTATCAACCATCATGGAATATTTGAGGATAAATATTGAATTTTTCCATATAAATGGAAACTGAAATAGGCAAAGCCTAAAATAGGATAAGTTTAAAACTACGCATGTATGTATTCGGCAAGTAACTGATCTACGTTTAGGTCTAGGTGAAGCAGCCGGCAAAGAATTTTTCTGATATATATGTGTGTGTTGTTAATAGCTATGTATGAAATGATATTTCTACATGTTAATATTTTGAGATACAGAGAGGGTATGTGTATAACAGTTAAATTTGAAGAACATGCAAGCTTTTCTACAATTGTATTGTATTTGGTAACAAATAAATATAGCCGGTAAACCAGGACACGTCATCATTTATGGCTTCCACTTTAAAGTTTTGATTTCAAGTGAAGAAGTACACATAAACATGTTAAATTAAAAAATTGTTGCTAATAAAAACCGAATGACTCCATACATTAGCTCTACATACAAGCAAACAAAAAATACAGCAAAGGACTTGTAGATTGCAGTAATGTATCTTAAATGCCCTTTGTTTTATTTTACAGACTTTGCAGAAAACTAACAGCACTATGGGAGTGACACTGGAAAGAGTACAGAACAAATTTGCCTGCATAATCGGGGAACTTTGCAGCGAGCCACTTGTGTTATCTCAGTTTGCAGTATGGGTTGACCTGAGAATAGCCGAGTACAAAACAAAGGGAACAATATCATTAGGTAACCGGTGATGTTTGAGAAATAATAACAGACAGCCAATTTTTCAATGTTTTTCCTTGTAGTAGACATACTGCTTGCTTATATGTGGGAATGAGAATGGTTTCTTCATTCTACACGTTAAGAGACTTCAGAATTACGTTGCTAGACAGACGCAACTTGAATTAATGACAAATTTGAATGATTTCAGAGACCCTCTTGAAAACATGTCACTAATCCTATCAAGGGAAAGAAAATACGAACATCAACACTACAACCAAAGCCTCATCAGAAAATGAACAATGAATGAATACAATGAAATAAATCTGCAAGGCTACTTGACTCATAACAGTAATTTGACTAGTTTTGAGAAAGTAAGTTTGTGGTGTGTGAAAAGGGCATTCTAGAAGTAATTAAGAAAAAAATTACGTTTGGTGTTGTAAATTACAGTTTTCAAGTGAGATTTCATCCCACCACAGAGTGAAACCTAAACGCTCAGAAATAATGTACAAGATGAATGGTTTCGTCACAGTATGTCGATCTTCTAACTCCATTTGATGGCTGCCTGTTTTCAGATTGCTCTGGAGAATCCCCCAATCCAGGATGGATGAGAGGTGTCAAAAACCATCCTCCCAGGACTGTAGACACGGGTCAAGGGGCGCATCGCAGGAGAGGTAGTTTTGCCAGTAGTCCCAGTATTCACATGAGTCCAGCAGCATCCCCGTTAGCAAACCAGATGTACAGTGAACGTCTCCAGTCGTCCGATTCCCCACGTATGTCGCATAATTCAGGGCAGCAGCAGAGCTTTCCAAGCAGACTCTCTCCAGACATTGTTGTGATAAAAAACGAACCCAGTCCTGAACAGCAGACATCTTGTGCATTTAGTCGAAAACGAACTGCAGACAGCTCAGAATTGCAATCAGACTTTTATTCCACAGCCAAATCGCGCCGCGTGGGTGGATCATCCACACTTTCATCCTCTGCCCAAGAATCATCATCCAATCAAAGCCTTATGTCCATTATCAATACAGAGTCAGATTCCATCTCATTAGAACCAGTTGATTCAAGCGAAGCAGACATTTTTAAAGTGACAATGGACGCTCAAGATGACCAAAACCAGGGACTTTCTGGCAGTCCGTCTAATTCCACATTCTCACCTAGGCGACTGGCAGCATCAGCCACAACCTCCAGCGGATCGCCAAACAACCAGTCATGGATGGGCTCCACGGGGGATGCCGCACAGGGTAGCAGCTCACAAACAGGTTGGTGTCATTTCTTTCCTACATACAACATTTTGACCAAAGAGAAAGCATGTGTGTTGACGAGTCTTGACAATGTATGTTCTTATTAACAGTCAGTGGTTAGAAAAAATATAAATCCTAAAGAAGTAAACCAGTTGCTGATTCGGGGTATGCCGCATTAAAATACTGCTTATAAAGGGAAAAGGGCTTTATGAAACCTTAATTCAACATTCCTGCTGAAAATGTAAATGTGATCATATCGAAAACTTACATGCACCTCATAATACTGTCATAATGTTGCCAAAAACACACCAAAAAAAAAAAAATGAATGGAAAAGCATCTCTTTGTTCAGTGCTACTTGAACAAACCAATTCCCAAGAATTAAACCTTTGTTAACCATGGTCGTTTTTTTACCATCTTTGAAATTTACAGTAAGTACACAGAATTCCTTTTCTGTACATTTGACCCTATTCCATTTACCTGTTTGAATGGTGCTCTATGCTGTACTCAAGAATATTTCTCTTATGTCAGCGCCCGGCAGTATAGTGGGAGGTGTGCCTATACATTTCAGTGCCCATGAAATTTCTAGACCTAACATGATTTATTTAGAAAAGGAGGGGGAGGGGAGGGGGGGGCAATATGTTTTCCAACCACTGGACTTAAATGGAACATTTTCTCTGTCTAATTTCCTTGGACACAAGCATACTTTCAAGTTGATTACAATCGAAGTTGTTGCCTTGGAACTGTGTCTCGTAAATTACATGTAAATTTAACTTGTGCCCACTTTACAAATTTTCCTGAAGATTTTGTCAAGAAACATGCTTTCATCTGTGGTCGTTCAGGCAAGGCTTGGTGAAACAAAAGCAACAAACTGTTCATAACCAAAATTAGTTATCACATGTTTCAACACCATTTTAATGCATGTACACTGTAGACAAACGTGTGGTAGCAGATATTTGTATTCTTCAGCAAATCTACAAACTAAGTGTACATGGAAGTGGAGCATACACCTGTATCTTTCTGGTAGGTGGCTGCTTACAATGAGCATTTGCTCAGTTGGTTAGCGTGCTAAGCGCAGCGTAATGACCCAGAAGCCTCTCACCAATGCGGTCGCTGTGAGTTCAAGTCCAGCTCATGCTGGCTTCCTCTCCGGCCATACGTGGGAAGGTCTGACAGCAACCTGCGGATGGTCGTGGGTTTCCCCCGGGCTCTGCCCGGTTTCCACCCACCATAATGCTGGCCGCCGTTGTATAAGTGAAATATTCTTGAGTACGTCGTAAAACACTAATCAGATAAATAAATAAATACAATGAGCATTTTGTCCTGCACCCTGAATGATCACACTGTCACTGACTCCTGTTAAAGACATCGTCAGGTGAAACTTTGAACAAATAATTTACTCCTTGGAGCCCTTGCCACTTGACTGTTTTGGCGTGAATTCTAATTCAGTGGGAGAATTCAGAAGTTTGAAAGAACACTGCACACAGGGTAGCATGCTAATAAGTTTATGCCGTCGTCATCATGCATGCCATTAGCTTGAATGTCTATGAATGAACAGCTTTAAAGATAACAGATGCGCTAGTAAGGTTTTATCACAGAAGCCCCTCTCCCCCCCCCCTTTCAAATCTGATAATTGATGGTCACAAAAGCCTTAGGGATGTTTGTTGGCTTACTGTTTCACCAAGCCTTGTTAGTTCTTGTAGGCTGTAGACCTACATTGACAACACTTGCCAGAATGTTTATACATGTATGACATGGTGAAGAATCTGGGGTTCACCCACGGCACAAATTCCGTTCCATTCCGTTCCGTTGGGCTGATGGACACTGAACAACAGAGATGAGGAACCCAAGAGATGTTTTAGACAGAACTGGAGAATTTCACATCGTCAGTGCTTAAAACTGTGTCAGTATAATTGTGAAACACTGTTTCTACAAGATTCAGTCCTAGCCCGTTTTTCATTTGGAGTTCAACTTTTTTCATTTGGAGTTTGCTATTATCTGTTTGTTTCTGACAAGTTGAGAGTAACTAATAAAAAACATTCTACTTTGGGGTGCGACAAAGGTGAATCCCAAACTCTTGCTATGTTATTTACATGGACACTTGTTGTGCTAATGTGTTTTGGGTAACATCAAAATAAACCTCCTTTTTGTTGGTTTCTTAACCCAATGGGTAAGGGTTGTTATGCATTTATAAATGTATCAGGTACATGTAGTCGACAAGCTAGCACTTCAGATAGAATCATGGTTATGAAGGTTGTGACATGTATTTGCCATTCCTCACATTTTTGTCCAGCTGAAAATAATATTTCTCAGTGGGTATATATGTATGTATATGTATATATATATATATATATATCATCTAAGTGCAGTTACATGCACAAGTTTTGAACTAGATGTCCATGTACAACTTCACAGTTCATTGTATAAAGGTGATCACATGGGTCTAACTTTTCGGTACAATTTTATTTCAAGATATTCTCACCCTTCTTGGTTAAGGCAAATGTTCATTCAGGAGTAGTTCCCCTTTGCTGACTATCTGAATCTTGGACCTCCCACTGTGAGGAGTTCGTGTTTACTTAAAAAGATACGAGGATGGATAGTTTTGTACACTGTACAGCATGGAATTTATTTTAATAGATCTTTAAATATTGTAAACGTGGAATAACTAAGGGCTGAGACATTCTGAGAAATATTTAGTTTCAGCTGGTTTACATAGATTCCACTAATGTATAGACTGGTATGTTTGGATGTCATAGGGTCTACAGCTTCACATGCACATCCTTCTGTCATGGGCTAGTGCATGTTTTTTAAACGATTCAATAGGTGTTGTAAAATCATTAGTAAAAGATGACAATATCTTCATTTATGGTTCCTTGGTCCTTCTGTTACAAATAGTGATTGGTACATTATTGCCAGGAAAAACTGAAATTTGAACAACATATTCCACAGTTTGACAAGCTCTAGCCATATATTGTACATGTACTTCTTAGATTATTCTCCAGGAGCTCTATGCATTTGCTTTTTTTTTTTTTTTTTTTTTTTGGTCAGAACATTAAACACAAGGACAGATCTGATTTCAATAACGTGTGTCGTCACAGTATTTTTGGTGTGAGTTTTATCGTCCGAATAGTATTTGTTTTCGTTCATATTGAATATGGATTCAAGTCGTGCCAATAAAGCTTACAAAAACTGGTGTTGGATTTTTATTCCTAGGGTGAATTGGTTATTTGCATATGTACGGTATCATAATCCAGATTATGAGAGTTTTGAAACTTCCTGTTGAAGTTTGTAGAGGTGTCGTACTCTTCTTGAAAACATGCCACATGCTTCTAAACTTTCACACATGAATATACATGTATACCTCATTGTTCTGTACAAGGAAACAGATACTGTGTGTTTAGGCATGTTTCTCTATCTTTGAGAAAGCCTATTTTGAGGTATACTAATATAACATACTGCGTCTGTCACATGAGCATAAACAGTTTCCTGAGTATTGCGTGAGGTAATAGGCAAGTTAAATATTTGAAATAATTGAACATATTGATAACTTCTCGGAACATGATCGACAGAATGCAGGCAGTTACAGAGACAGAAAGCTATAACTTTCCATATCTGCGTGTCTTGAAGTCACCACATGTGTTTAACTATATTCAGGTATCGGCATTCAACATGTATGTATAAGCCAGTGTTGTCTAGTATAGCACTTCAAATCTCACATGTACATTATTAATGGGTTGGATTGCTTATGTATGGTGGTGTTAAACATTAAAATTGATTTGAAAACCTGTTTTCTGGGACTTGACATGATAGTCATCTACATACAGGCACATGGTTTGATTTGTCTGCCATTGTCAGATGTTACCAGTTTTGACCTTGGCTTGATACATTAGAAATCAGATCAGTACAGTTACATGTATGCTGTCAAGATCACATTGTGGATTTTGCATTCTTGTTGACCTCCCTGTTTTACGACAGAATCACGTGCAGTTGTGGAATCAGAGGGAAAACCTGTGCTTTGAGAGTGGGTCTAATGTTAACAGCTGGTTGTGTTTTAGTATGATTTACAGAAATCGTGGTGGTGAAGACCACTATACTGTAGCATGAACATGGTGTACATGTGCTGTCGTTATGTTGACCTCGTAACATTGACTGGGAAGATAAGATGTAGAATTGTCTGTTGTGAGGCTTGGTGCATGGGTACTTCATCCTGTTTTTTACCTACATTTAAACAATAAGGGTGTGACAGCAGACAAAAAAATAGTTTGGCAGCTATTGGTAATTTCAGTACCTGCAGTTTTAAGACTAGATTACCTGTTTGACAAAGCATTTTGCATTAGGTGATTTTTTAGAGGTAGATTGTGCAGCTTCATTACATTCATACATTTTGGCAATGTGACTTTTAGTTACTGTGTTTTCTAGTAAGATAGATCACTCTATTGAATTATACGGCACCTCACGAAAGTCAAGTTGCCTTAATAATCGTGCATGAAGGTGTACAAACACAATTATGTGAGGTGCAGAAGCGAAGCAAATCATTACGTGTAAACATTGGGAATTACGTGTACAAAAAAAAAAAAGGCGCGAGATAGTAAAGCATTACCTCATGAGCAAACCTTGGTCTCATTCTAGCTCTTCCCTGGCATCGGAATGAAAACAGGAGCATCTCGCGGTCCATGTCTTTGTCAGAAAACTGTTCAGGCTCTTCGGCATCAAGCATAACATCAATGGCGGCACCCACTCAGGTCAGTGTCGCTGCTATGGTCAACGTCGTCTCACAAAGCAGGATCCTGAATGTACAGGAGAAGCCGCGAGCCACGGCTAAGCATATGCTGGCTGCTGTTAAGATCTTTGAGAGATGGTTGATAGACTCAGTGCACAAGATTTCCAGAAAAGTTGAGGAGATACCGCCTCCACAGCTTAACATCTACCTCAAGGATTTCTTCACTAGTGTGAAAAAAGTGGACGGAACAGAATACAACCCTGTGTCTCTTAGCACTCTGAGGTCCAGTCTGGACAGGTACCTTAAGGAGTATGACTATCCTTGCAGCATTGTACGCTCTGGGGAATTTCTGGCCAGTCAGATGGCTTACAAGGACCGCTTGCAAAAACTGAAACTTTCAAATTTCCAAAGTCACTATCATCAGGAGGACTTCAGTTTTCTAAGTGAATGACGTGCAAAACCAACTATTTTCATTATCACACTAGTGAGGCTTGTAATGGCTGGAAGGATGCTTGTTTACATGGAATATGGAAAGCACAGATTTGAAAATGTGCAGTTAAATATATGTGTAGTTTTTAGAGTTCTCGCTGGCTCTTAAGCTTCCATCTTCAGCTGTACAGTACATGTATTTAATCCACTTTGTAGGTGTCGAGGAATCTTGTGTTACATTTTGCTTGGTCAGCTTGCCATATTCTTGCCTGCATCTTCAGTACTCGTGAATATTTTTGCGTAGAAATGAGGGAAAATCGGAAAGAAGTTCTGTGCCTAAGGTTTACCAGTTTACCATGGCATGTTGTGGTGTGGCAAGGCTGGAAAGCTATACAATGAAGACATTAAGGAACTGAGTAAGCCCGAAAAACGCTTGTACTTACACCTGTGCTTCCACATGTCTAGTGTTTGCAGTTTTAAGAAGCTTAAATTTTGGTTAATATTTAAATTTAGTTTTTGTTATATGGAGCATTGTAGTAAACCAACTTAGTCCTGGCAAATTGTGGAAATTGCATTTGGTTACAAAATCCATGAGTAAAACTGCTGATGATTGATAACTGTCTGAGTAAAAGTGTATTAAATCTTCAGAAAGCCTGATTAGACCAAAATAGGCTGTGAAAAACAAGGCATGCCAAGGGCACGACACATGCATTTGTTCTGTATGGCCCTTAACAGCACATGGGCTGGAACTTAAATGTGGTTTTTAACACAAGTAAAGGCATAGAAATCAAATGTACTAACTTCAGGGTTGTTAAGTGTCACCATTTTTTGGCCTTCAGTTCTTCGTGTTTGTCTTCAACCTCATCAAACAGTGACGATGTGAAGAGTTGATAATTTACAGGGGAATAATAGCTGTGTTGGTTTTTTGGGGGTTTTTGTTGATACTTTTGCATACTTCCTGCTGCATCTAGAAAACCATATACCAGTACCCGCTTTGCAGAGAAGTTCAGATTAAGACCATTTTAGTGACTTGTGGCCTTCTCTCGTTGCCAGTTCGCATAGAGCAGGATGACTCTCTTCGCTCAGGAAATAGAAGTTCGGAATCAGGTGGCAAAGGTGTCAGTACAGCAGGTTTTGGCGGAGAGCTTGATGGTGGTGTTGCAGGGGGTAAACATCAAGTGCTGAACACCCAGGAGAAGTCTGCCTCAGCCATCCGCCATGAGCAGGCAGCCATTCATCTTTTGGAGACCTGGTTATCCTCTCTCCCAGTCAGGGAGTCCCGGAAGATTGAGGACATTCCACCGAAGGATTTAGACTTTTATCTGGAACGGTTCTTCAGGACTGTCAGAAAGAGCACCGGAGAAGACTACGACCCTCAATACCTCATGGCTATTCGCTCCGGTTTGAGTCGGTACTTGAAGGACCACGGCTACCCCTACTCTATTGTCAGGTCCTTTGAATTTTTTAAGAGTCAGGAGTCTTTCCGTGTTATAACCAAAAAGCTGCATGCACGTATTAGCAAGATAGTCAAGACTTGATAAAAACATGTTGTTGTTGTTGATGTTGGAAAGCGAGACCTAAATCACAACATATCAAACTTCTATAGATATGTTTTAGTGAAGTGTGTGAACATTTTAAGCGAGTGTAAAGGAGATCTTGTGATGTCGTTCTAAGGTGTGTGACTTATTTCATGTTTTCAAAGGTTTGGTTCATCAAGGTTGTTAGAAGTTGACCTGCATCAGAGTAACTTAAATCACTTAATTTCATGGTGTGCAGGAAGAGTGAATGTCACTGTTAACTTGCACCAGAAGAGCCCCCCCCCCCCTCAAAACAACAAGAACAACAAAATAAACAGTGTTTTGTTTTGAGGTTGTATGTCTAATCTGATGATCTGAAACTTTAAAACATTGCTGGAAATGCGTTATGGATACAGTATTTCATTAGAATGGGTAGTAAAGCTTTATTGTTCAGGGAGATGCCAGGTGCACTTCCTTTGATCAGTCTCTCCAGCTAGGATTGTTTTGGTTTTAGCGGTCATACTGTTGTGCTCAGTTTGAATCTTATCTTCATTGTGTGGGCTCGATCAGTCGATTAATGCGGCATTGTTCTCACTAGATCAAGTCAGTATTAAGCTATACATTAGAAATCGGGCTGTATGGATTCACTGAAAGGTTTTTTCATAGGTGCATTTGTAAGAGGAAGTGATTCATGATAAGAAACGACACAGTGGCACATAGCTTGGAGACCTTAGCGTTCAATCAGGAAAATCTCCGCTGACCCATTGTGTGCATCTGGTTTGAGATGGCACTGAACTCTATATGATAAAATGCATGCAAACATACTTTAAAAAAAACACGATGAGGTCGATATTACTCTGCCAGTTTATATTTAGCGGCCGTGTTTAACAGTATGGCTTCCATTTCCTACTTGTATTGTTGCCACATTGGAAAGGCTTACTTTTCAGACAAGATTTAAAAGCATGTTATTGTTATTACTCCGTACTTTGTGTGATAAATGGACACCTTAGTCCAGGGCTCTTTAATGAAGAACACTGTCTTGGGTGTTGTGTTTGTGTATCTCATATACGTGTAATTTATAGTTGAACTCTCGAAAATACACTCTCGAAATAATGTGATTAAGTCCCCTGTTCTGTTTGATTTTCATCCTTTTATTACCATAAGCATCTGCTGTGGTTCACCAATGTTGGTTCAACAACCTGACAGTGGTTTTCTCGCTTTATTTGTCAGTTCACGAGCTGGAAGGACCACATGGCTTGGGTCGTACATTGGGCAGCAATTCTACTTCACTAACTGCGTTTCGTGGAGCGACATCAACCTCTACTATGTCAGCAATGTCTAATTCTCGTTACCAAAACCTGGATTTGACAACAAAAAACATGAACATGGCTTTAGGCATATTCAGACGTTGGCTCATTGAGAATGGGTACGGAAATTGTGACACAAAAGTAGAGGATATGCCCGTGAGAGAACTTGACGCTTACTTAGCTGATTTTTTTGCAACTGTCAAGAAAAGAAATGGAACGGACTATGATCCACAGTCTTTTAAAGTCATGCGATCTTATCTGTCTCGCTACCTCAAACAGCAGAACTATCCTTTGTGTATTACGAAATCATCTGAGTTTGAGCAAAGTCTCTTGTCATATAAGAAGCGCATGCAACAACTGCATGAGATAAGTGTGCAAAGAAGAAAAGGGTTGATTCATTGACAAAGCTGTAGGAGTCAGTGTTCATGTTTTGCATGTCTTCTTGATTGCACCCCCCCCCCCGAGAAAACGAAACTTTATCCAGCGATAGCTGCAGCTTTTAATCAGGAGACCTATCCGGGAAAGCATGCTGACTTTACTCAGGTCACATAAAATTTGTTTGTCCATAATCAGTCAGTGAAAACGTGTAGTGTGGTTCGTCCCCCCCCCCCACCCCCACAAAAAAAAAAACGAAATAAAAACAAAAATTAACTGGTCATTTTACCCAAAGGAAGTTTTCTTTACAAGGTCTAGAGCTACAGTAGTTTAGGTTAAAATGAAACGTATTAATGTCTAGGAAAAAAAATAAGACTGTGGGATTTGATTCAATGTTGTAGATAGGAAAATATCTGGACAAGAGAAGTCGTCTTATCAAAATACTTACATGAATAGTAAAGTGTTATAATGTAAGGTGAACGCTATGGCTTTTGTTCTTTTACTTCAAATTACCTGCGTGGAAGCAGTATGAGCTACTTGTGATTTTAAGGCATATTTCTGATGATTGCTCTCGTTATATTCATTTTTGAGGTTTGTGTTATAACGTAGAAGATTTAGTGTCAAAAATTGCCAATATTTCGTTGTTGGGCACTAATCTATCGTAACGTAATAAACGCCTATGCACTCTTTTCTCATGAAATATGAAGGGTTTTGATTTTTAATATAAAAAGCAAGCTGCTTCTGTGTCATATATTTAAAGAGAAGTTCTGCCTCTCTTTCTCTTGTCAGTGCCAATGCATATGGACAGGAGAACGTCAGAGCCATGCCATAGAATCCTAGATTCTGAGCACAAGTCGGCAACAACCATCAACCACATGAAGACGGCCGTAAAATGCCTGGCGCAGTGGTTGAGTTTGAATTACCCTGGCGAGGATCGCCTTATAGAGACCATCCCACCGGTTCAGTTGGATGCATACCTGTCCCTGTTTTACGCGAGTGGCACCAAGACAAATGGCCAACCGTACAAACGCACGTATTTCTTTAAGATGCGCACAAGTCTGGAGCGCTATTTGAAAGAGCATGGTTACCCGAATTCCCTAGTACGCGACGTCATCTTTGCAAATTCTCAGGCAGCGTTTATGAAGCGTTTGGGTCAGCTTCCGGACACATCTGATTGATGTCCACGTTTTGGCTTAACAGAAACCCTTGAAGAGTGCAAGTACATGTAAATGCTCTCCATTGTGCTGAAAACCTCGAGCAGGTTGGATCGCTGTTTTATTGACTATTGCTAGACTTGTGGCTGGTACACGTATATTAAGACCTGGGCAGGTGTGTAGTTTTGCATTTTAGTGCTGCCTAGGGGTACAGGGATTTATATTTTTAAAAAAAGTTCACATGTCATATACACAATTCCATGTGAGCTATGATTTATTTTGTCGCTGGTTTTGAACCCTTGTTAGTACACGTATGACATGAAATTGGATTAAATGTTCATTTTTAGTCTGGCATAGTCACTTTCTTAGGCAAGCATGTGTGAATGTAAATGCAATGTATACTGGCATGTGTTTTTTTTCTGATTCAGTTATTACATCGCAAACACATTCTTCTGTTGTTAGGAGTCAGTATGTGGGGATATAGGACAGAGGCCGTGGGTACCAAAAGAGCCGATCCAAAGGGCAAACCTGGAATCCAGCGGGTCGCTCTGAAGATAGATAAAATGAGTGTGGGAATGAGACGGCAGCGTATAGTGGATAGGGAGAAAAAATCCGCCAGCACAATAAAGCATCAGTTAGCGGCACTTCTTCAGATTGAAGGTTGGCTTCGTGAAGCTCCTCGACATGAGACTCGAAATGTTGAAGATATCCCTCCTCTAGAGCTGGATGAATATCTGACAGAATACTTCCTGAGTGGAAAAAAATGCAATGGCTTGGAGTTCAGAGCCACATATTTCTCCAGACTTCGAACTAACATTGAGCGGCATTTAAAAGAACATGGATACCCCCATTCTATTGTCAAATCTCCACTCTTTATTAGAAGTCAGGAAGCTTTCAAAATACGGTACACGTCTTTGACGAGTAGCTTGGAAGACCCTCTTTCACACAGGCTGATAAAGCCTTATCCTCTTAAGTTTGACGAGACCCTTTCTATATCACCTGATGGACAGCTTTCTTACGGTCAAGTAATCCCCAATGTTCAAAACCAGGAAGATTTCGGTTCTGAAAGCCCCGAAGAGCACGATGCCCACGGCCATGAAGAACCCCTTTCCCCACCTGGTGAAGAACCTCTTTCCCCTTCTTGCGAAGAACCAATTTCTCCTTCACGTGAAAGATCCCGTTCCCCAAACCCCGAGAAGTCAAATTCTCCAAAAGTTGAGAAAGCGTTCTCCCCGAGTCCCCTTTCTACCAACCCCTCGAAACTCTCCTCTCCTAAGAAAGAAGAACTAAGTCCTGAAGGTCCACTTGCTCTTACATGTACTTCCGAGTAAACGCAGTGCAAAACAATGTGCAGCCCACAGTAAGGGTTGTGTGTATCTTTAATTTTAAGATAAAGTAACAATAATATATGTAATGTTGATACCCTTGTAGTAGTTGTATTATTCCATAAATAACCTTGATAGCATCTGCATTGCCTTCTAATAGGCTTATGTGGGGATTTGCCAAGATTTTTGTGCTATTGCTTTTACTCGTTATTTTTGTTTTAAGTAGTATGTCGTGACTTACGATTATCCATGTACATGGCCGAGGATGTAAAATGCTACGTGTTTATTTTTGTACGGTAATAAAGTTTTTCATTCTTTGACTGAAGCACGTATACTACTTGATACAATTTGTGTGCTATATTATTATACAAGTAGCTGGATAAGCTGTACGTTTGGTATTGAGTTGTATTTGAGTCAAATACAGGTACAAAGTGAAAAGAAATACCAAAAGTTTCCCGTAGAGTCAGCAATAAATTAGCAGATGTTGGTAAGCCAGAAAACATGATCGTGGTAATGAAGTGCACGGGGCTAGCGTGTATCTTCAATACTCGAGCTTTCCTTTGTTTGAAATACTTGGTTGCGTTTAATTTTTGCCTGTTGTGGCAGGTTTAACGTTCATCTACGTCCCCTTTGAAGTTTTAGCAATAAGTTTACAACTTTCTTATAAATATCGCTTTGTCAGGAGTAGCAGGAGTGTTGATAAACTGGATTGCTTGTGCAACACAAAACTGAGAAAACAAAATATTGCATAAATTATGTAAGGTTACACGTGTCAGCATGACCTGACAGACCCGAGTTATTCGTGACGAACAACCATATATTTTGATTTTTGAAATAAAGTAACCACAAATTCCAATAACCGTTGATTCACCAAATCATGGCTATGGTGATTTTAGTAATGGAGAACATGTTCAGTATTCATGACGACACTTGTGCACTGTACTCTGTGATGTTACTTATAAAACGGTTCAGAAAAGCGAATAGACAATAGGCTACACAAGTTGTACCCTTTCAAATTAAGTCCATTCACCGGTATTCACTTCCGTTGTGACATGTAAAATGTGTAATTCGACGGATTCATCGCGTTATACTTGTGTGTGTCGAAGTCCATTGTCAAAATCGGTAGCAAATTCCTTGAGTCCTGTACGTCCTCCCGACATCTGATAGACCTTATTCTTTGTTTGTTAGGCACAGTGGATCATGGGGACCGGAGTATGACTGAGCGTGGAGAAGCTAGCTATCTGGCCTTTCATTCGCAAGAGTGTCCAGGTATTATAGCTCAGCGTCGGCTGCGGATTTTAGATAAAGACCAAAAACCGGCCACCTCGATTAACCACCAAATGGCAGCTCTTAATCACATAGAACGATGGCTTCAGCTTCCTCCGCGGTCCGAGTACAGGGTAATAGAGGAAATTCCGCCAAAGGATTTGGATGCGTATTTAACAGATTTCTTCACCATAGCGAAAAAGCACGACGGCTCAGAATTCGGAGCCACATATTTTGAAAGAATGCGTTCAAGCTTAGAAAGACATTTACGAGAACATGGTTACTCGCATTCGATTGTCAAGTCCGCTGTCTTCGCTGCAAGTCAACGAGCTTATAAGTCGAAGATTCTTGCGTTACGCGTTGCCATGGTTGCGACCAAAGCACAGAAAATTTTTTCTTGATCAGTCGTTTTTGTCCCTCACGGAAGATCACAGCCTTGTGTTCCTCTTTCATATATCATTAATTTATGGTAACCAAGTATTTGTGTGACCACAGAAAGCGGAAATGCATTGCTCAGTTCGTGTCGATACAGGTACGTCAGGAAGTCCGTATAAAATATAAGTTGGGGAATGTTTCTTCAGATGTTTGTATTTGTTGCAGATATGTAATAAATCTACAACACACTGTATTTGTCACCGAACTCCTCACGTGCCCCACACTTGTCAGGGTTACCAACTGCACATCATGTATACTGAAAAAGATCCCTCTCTTGGTCTTCCAGATTTGGCGCATCAAACATCACCTTTTTCTCAAAGACTGGGAACTCGGGTTGCTCAGGGGGACGTTCACATATTCCCAGCTGCAAACCGACATCTGAGCATTGACAACAGGAAGGATCGTATTTTGAATATTCAAGATAAACCGGCTTCGACCCTGAGTCACCAGCTAGCCGCTCTTGGCGTGGTAGAACGATGGCTCTCAGAGAACCATCCGGCTGAGTCGGCCAAAATAGAGCAAATCGCACCTGCCAAACTAGATCAATATTTAACGGAGTTTTTTACAACGATTACGAAACCGTGTGGAGATTCTTACGGTGTTTCATATCTGTCTTCTCTTCGTTCACGACTGGAGCGTCACCTCCGGGAGCATAGCTACCCATGCTCTATCATCCGATCTCACGAGTTCCACGCCTCACAAACTGCATTTAAAATGAGAATTATGTCTTTACAAACGCAAATAGTAGAACCCACCACCTTAGACAACCCGCATCAAAGTATCATCTGAAACGCAGATAAGAATGACATTATTGTTTCCAGGTTATCTGTTACATGATGATCTTTTGGTAGAACACTTAATTCAGTTCACTGAATTTCCCGGTTTACGGCTTGACCGCCATTTATCACATTTTGCGTTACCATTGTTCTCGGTGTACCGAATTAAAACACAAAGTAGTTGTGAACAACTTAACGATTGTGTACTTTGTTCATTTACATATGTGTATTTTGTGCATGGAATGATTTTTCCCCTTTCTCACAACAAAAATTCAGCGTGTGATCATTGTTGTGTTACGTATACTTGGCCTGCTCGACTTTATTTTGGTTTCCTCAGTAGACTTGTGAAGTAGCATTAAGGCTAGTAGACATTTAACAATTTAGTGTTACTTTCATTGTCAGAACCTGCGGAATTGGGTCTGGTGCGGCCAACTGGTTCTTTGTCAGTCGAAGGACGAAATCGGTCTGCTAATACCAAGAGCTGCTTGCCGATTGAAGTGCATCGGCGGCCTAAAGACACAGTTGACACTGCGACACGTCGCATTGGCGCCCGCATCCTTAACCGCCAGTCGAAGTCCGCAACTACTGTGAAGATGATCATCTCTTCGGTTGGAACAATCGAGCGTTGGCTAAGCTCTCCTCCATTCTGTGACAAGCGGGAGATTGAAACGATCCCTCCCGCCGAACTGGATCACTATTTAGAAATCTTCTTTAGAGCTGGTCGTAAACCCAACGGACTAGGATACGGTCGCAATTATTTGGCAGCTTTGCGGTCATGCTTAGAGCGACACTTAAAAGACCACAGCTACCCTTGTTCTATTATAAAGTCTCCACATTTTTTCAATAGTCAACAGGCCTTCGTGAATAACATCAAAATGGCAAGGAGGGTTCTTGGTGATAGTCCAGGCAGTGTTTCCTACAAAACTGGTGGATCCTTTGACTGCCCTACCCGGCCAAACGAAGGACTGCCTACTGGCCACGATCATGAAAACTTAAACCTTGACTGAGTTACAAAGTTACTGTAAGCCCCAGTAGGCAATACATTAGTCCCCCATTGCCATTGCACCGTATCTAATTTTGGAGCTCCGGTTAAGTATTTTTCAGAGAACTTCATGAAACAAAGAGAGAGCAAGAATATCTGGTTGCATATTGTTGACATTTATTTTGGGCATTTAGAAAATGATGTACACATTTAGTCCATAGAGTGCATTATTAGTGTGCTGAGATTTTTGGGGCTTTTTGTCCATCGGAGTACCTGTAACCTGTGTAGGGCTAAATGGATTTTTTTTTTATTTGAAGATCCGTTGGTAGAAATTGCGCTGCATGTGTAAGCAATAATAAAGGATGTCATAGGCTAGTTAAACGAATTATTCTTTACACATTAGCCTGGTCATATTTGTAGTTTTTTGGAACATTTGCTGAATTTGGGCACCCATATGTCTAACAGTACGTTTTTGGAAGAAGTTGTTTCGATCATTTTCACGTTAAGGCAATTTGATCATATATTAAAATAATGATTTGTATCTTATCGTCATCAGGTATAGTTGTGAACTTCTAGCAAGTACTGCATCAGTACGTTGTTGCGTGTGGCCTGAACGGTGGGCTACGGTAGTAGGAAAGCTATTGGGATTGTATACTGACACTTTGTGTGCAGTTCTTTTAAGCATTTAGCATTTAAGCATCGAAATATGGTGTCCTGGAGATGCGTATCGAAATCCTTTTTCCACATTCCACATCCCGAAATCCAAATGTCTTACTAGACCCGACATCCGCGGTAGCGTGTAACCGTATAGCTTGGTAGCCAGGTATCATTTAAGCTAAGACTCTGCCACCTTTTCTTTGTAGCAGAGCTAGGCTTTGACCAAAGCCTGTTAAGCTCCCCCCATGGTGTCGAAGTTGTCCCTGCTGTCATCAGTGGTGGTAGCTCCCAAGGCTGGACTAACCGAAGTGCGCAGAGGAAATCCGTGGGAGAGGGACAAACTTGGAAGGTTACGTTGGCAAATCGAAGAATTTCAAATGTCTGGGAGAAGCCCCAGTCTACAGTGGCCCACATGCGCGCTGCTTTGGGCATCATCGAGAATTGGTTAAAAAGTTGCCCTCGATATGATCAGCGAAAAGTTGAAAATATCCCCCCTGCAGACCTAGATGCGTACCTTTGTGATTTCTTTCTGAACGGGAAGAAACGCTCAGGGGAAAATTTCGGACGAAGTTACCTTAGTGTTTTCAGGTCGTGCCTAGAACGTCACCTGAGGGAGAAAGGCTACCCCTATTCCATAACTAAATGTGCTGAATTCGTAAACAGCCAGAATGCTTATAAAACACGTGTAGAAGCTTTAAGAAAGCTGTCCCTATCACGGGCAGGCGCACGGACGGATTGCCAGGCCGAGAGCGTTGATGGACCAGTAGGCACGTAAATCATCATGATTCGTAGGACTCCGATTTGACTTGATATAAGTTACTCTTGTGCAGAATTTGTCTTCTTTCTTCTGGGGTTGATACTCGCTAAACATAACGTTGTAGGTATATACTTCAAACAGACTAATGTGTAGCAGTAGTAATAGCTCTCCATGCTGCGCGCTGAATTTGGAAAATCTGCAATGAAACTGCACTTCATTTCTTTCCAGACTTGTTCGTCGTTGATCCCCTTCGTGGCAGATCTTCAGAACTGGATAAGACGGAGAATTCTGGAAGCACTCTGTCCTCTTTTTCAACTCCAGCTGGTCGCACTTCATCCAGTGGCTCTGCTCTAAACACTATCCGAAAAGCTCAGGCCGCTATACGCACCTTTGAGTTTTGGCTGAAGACGGTACACCCATCTGACGCGATGAAGACAGCCGATATCCCGCCGGAGCAACTAAACACTTTTCTGGCGGAATTTTTTCTCAAGATTAGAAAAATGAACGGATTGGAGTACCTACCAAATTCTTTCGCTGCACTGCGCAGTGGCATAGAGTTCCATTTGGCTGATGTGGGATATCCTTGTTCAATCAAACACTCCAACATTTTTCATGACACACGGATGGCTTTTCGCAAAAGGAAGGAGTCTCTAGAGAAACAAGCGTAATATAGTGGGAGTCGAGATTGGAATCTAGGATATGTTGTTTTCAAACCTCAAGAAAAATATATTGTTTTTTTTTTTTAATGAAAGTATGGTTGTTAATGTGGTCGGATCGGTGTTAGTTGTAGAGTGGAATTCTAGATCATTACATTTCTATCATTGCTCATGCGCGTAATGGTCGAACATCGCTATTAGTTTACCCCACCGGCTGCTTTCGATTTACAACTTTCTGGATGGTGAAAACATATACTCCATACAATTTTTCACTGGTTTATTAGTTATGTATGGTTTTCAAGGAGACAGTTAAACAGTTTTGCAGCTGTTTTGATGTTGCTTTTTGTCGTTCACACAAACAGTGCGAAAGAAATTGATATTTGTTCACTTCTGTAACGATATAATGATTTAGGTAATTTTTACGTAGCGTTAGATTTCAGAAGCATTTTGTTGAAAGCTGCGTTTAAAAATGCCCTGAAATGTTATTATTTTAGCTGTTTTTGCGTAACAGTCGTTGTGTTGGGGTTTTACTTGTAAACTAAATCTATCATTCAGTTTCTTTCTAGAATTAAAGTATGTTATACGAGAACTTTCTTTCTATATATATATTTTTTTATAAATGCTGTTTATGTGAGGACTTAAGGCTTTGTGCTATTCACGTCAAACATCGTTTTTCTCGTTGGGATGACTGTGAAGCCACATTCATTCATTCATTCAGTGGCGTTAAAATATGGATATACATGCTTATAACCCTACTTATATAGAAAACTTCAGGTTTATGACCCTAGTTTAGCGCTCTGTATAGCAAACTTCCTTTCATTGTCAGTGCCTGCTGCCGTCTGTACGGGTGGTCCGAAGGCTGAGTCGTGTGAGGATGGAAATTTGGCCCAGGATTTCAGTTGGATACAGGAGGAGGAGTTCTCCACATGTAAAGAACACTGGAAAACTCCATCCATTCGTCAAACAGCGGTACATCCAGAGATGCCTAACTCATCTTCAGCCAGCACGAGAAACGCGCTTAAATCTGTTAGACGCTTCGAAAGTTTTCTGTGTAGTGAAGGTTATAGTGAGAACCGCAAGATACACGAAATTCCTGCCTTTGACCTAGATCCGATTTTGTGCGATGTTTTCAAAAACATTCGACGGCAAGATGGTACGCAGTACTCCGTAAGTTCATTAATTGCCCTTCGCACGGGACTTGAGTACCATTTGAAAAGGTGTCAGTATCCTCTGTCTATTACAACATCCATACACTTTTACAGAAGTCAGCAGAGTTTTAAGGCACGAAAGGCTGAATTGAAACTTTTAGAATCCAGAAACAAAACAGATTAGATGCTTACGTATGTGTAATGCTCCGTTGGACGTAAGTGTTGACGCATTTGTGAATTATCAATACTGAGAAGTAGGAATTGAGGTATTGAATACTGTGTACCGACAACGGTTTTTTTTTTATTTTTTTATATGGCACTACCTTGTTGATGTTGCACGGACCCCTATTTTGACCTAATATTACACAGTTTATTAGACCTGGTTGAAGTTTGTTCCAGAGACATCGTTTTGTTATGTATTTGCCTGTTTTTGGGTGATGGTTTTTGAGCAAAATTTTTATTGATCAACATTATCCCTGGAATAAGACGGTTCTTTGGAATTCCTTCTGCAGAAAACGTAAATCCCTCGCATGAAAGAGACGGTGTGGTGTTGGAGGGTGCCAGACCTAATTCAGGAGTTTCACAAGATGCTGCAGTTCATTGCAGCTACATCGCCTACTCCAAACTTGGTCTTTCGGGATCATCATCTTTACCGCCGTTACCGGCAGTAACCAAAGAGATGAACCGAACTGTTCCATCTGTTTCGGGGGCAGTTTGCATCTTTGAGACTTGGCTGAGAGAAGGGCCCTTTCAAGATCAACGAAAGATTGATAGTCTTCCGCCAGCAGAGTTGGACACATACCTGGCCGGGTTTTTTCTCCACTATTAAGAAGAAAGATGGTCGTGATTATTCAGTCAGTTCTTTGGGGGCGCTTCGGACTCGTATAAAACAATACTTGCAGAAGGCTGGTTACCCGCGGTCTATCACTGACCCGATGCATTTTCCCATAAGCCTTGAAGCATTCCACGATCGCCGACAGGCCCTTAGTTCACTGTCTCAGCAAGAAAAGTCGGCCCTGGGATATCGCATCTAGTCTGCTCTATTGTCCACTCCCCAAATAATCACAAATCTAAGTTGATTCCCGCCATAATTTTGTAGGTGTTCTATAAACTTCAAAAAATAACAGAATAAATGGTAAATGATCGTTACTACCAAACCACTCATTCTGTAAAGCCATATTGCCGTGTTAACTGTCCAGCGTGATATCACAAGAGTTAAGAGTAACTCTCCTGTACAATCGTTATAATACAATGTCCCTATAGGTTTACGTGTATTTGATCGGGCATGAAGTGAGAAAAATGCAAACAAAAACGTCAGATATTCAGCTTGTGAATTTCAGCTCTATTTTGAAACATCCACTGTTTCTTTGAGTTTCGACCGGCCCGGATATCACAGTTAGTAGAGGGTCCGCTTCGAGACCGGTAGATCCAGGATCAATCCTTGATCGAGTCACATCTAAGACTTTAAAAGAGGAAGTTATAACTTCATCGCTTGGCGTTCAGCATGAAGGGGATAGTGCAACGACTGGTTGACCCGTATCAGTATAATGGCTCGGTCGGGGCGGCTTACTTGCCTTCTGTAAGTCGTCTCAGTGAAGCAGCACTAAATAAGAGAACGGTGGAAATTCATCCTGCAACAAGGAGGCACATTACACGTACATGCACCCTAAGGATTCCTTCGTCGTCATATGACTGAAAAATTGTTGAGTACGACGTTAAACCCCAAGCACTCACTCACTCTTTGAGTTTCGCAGTTTGTTGGTGCTACCATTTTTTACCGAACATAGCAGACACTTTCAGTGCCAGTGATTGACCAAATTCATAAGGGTCAATACCATATCTGCAGTGTTGAATTCAATCGTCTGGGTTTCGAAAACTTTAAAGCACTTTTAAAATATTTTCTGCGATCACTGTGCACTACTCGCATTATTCTTTGTACATGTAGTGGCCCACTTTATGTTCACTTTAATTGTTTAGACATACTCTTCACGATTTGCCTTGAGTTCATACATGAATATGAGATTTCCTGACGGTCTATATACTGTAAACAGGCAACCATGAGGGGATTTTCTAGCAGATTTTAAGGGTGTTCAAATGTTTCTTGTTTTCTTATGTATATAGTTGTGAATATTTAGATTCCTACAGCCACTCTTTTTTGTGGAATTTTTGCTTATCCCACATACTAGATTGGGTATATATATCAGTCTTCGTGTGCTAAAATGTTGTATTATAGAAGCTGTTTGCTGTAATGTTAGTAATTTTCTCATGTGTGCAGTTAAAATAAAACCTGCTGCCCGTAAAATATTCCAGTGTAAAATATGACGGCAAAGCCATTGACATCATATACTCGCAGTTTTTCGCTGTCATGATTCCGACGTAACTTTTTGCAATTTGTATTCGTTAGAATGCCTTTTATGTGTAGATTTATTGAGACTGTCATGCTGTTTTTATAGGATATTGGAATGGTGTGGACAAGCTCTGTGTTGTGTGGCGTGAAAGTATGGACGTGCTTGCGACTCAAAGCTACCGCCACCCAAAAATAGGAGTCTACATGAGCCTGTATTCGCTCAGTAGCTTTTTTTATTATTCACCAAACATTAATTACAGTTTTAGTCGGTGAAAGTAAATATTGGACACAAACGTTTAAGACATTAAAACTGAAAGTAATAGTTAATGGCACAAGAAGTTGTAGGAAGACAAATGACGCGGTATCATTGAATGGCGCCACGTTGCGAGTTCCGTACATTACGAAACTTTCTAATGGCAGCGTTCAGTATGAAATACACGAGACATGATCGCTAAAACGTTAGCTGGTAGAAAAACGTTGAATGTGTGTAATTTATTATCACCTGTGGAGATCCACACAAATTGGCGCATGCGAGCGTGGATCGTTGATATACCACTTGATTCTAGCTATTCTAGCTAGATGTTGATCGTACTGTATCCATACGCAACAGTTCAGGTTTGAATTAAGATTATTTATGAATTATAATGTTCCAAGTTAATTTGCGCCCTGTTTGGTACTTCTGGATGTCCAGTAATTCGGACTTCATTGTTTTATTATCAGACTGGCTGCGCGATGGGAACAGTACCTCCGCACGTCCAACAATCATGCTGGAATCTGGAATGCCTGCCAGCCTACATAGCAGCTACAAGCACCAGTAGAGTTATCTTCCCTTGATTCCGGCCAGGCTGTGCACCATGGTATACACGCTATGCGTATCGCAAACAGTGCGGTGAAAACATTTCAGGGTTGGCTTGCAGTAAACTCTCCGGGCGAAAACCGTAAGCTGCACGACATCCCTGCTCACAGCCTTGATGTGTACTTGGAAAATTTCTTCAGCACCGTTATCCGAAAGAACGGACAAAATTACAGCGCTAACTCACTGGTATCTCTGCGAACGGGCCTGGAGTTTCACTTTAAAAGGATGGGCTATCCCTTCTCTATTGTAACCTCCCCTGCGTTTTCTTCCAGTAGTAGAGCCTTCAAGCGGAGGCGCGAAGCGTTAGCCTCTGAGAGGAACGACCGTGTCCTCGCCGTCTAAGACAGATGATAGCCATGATAGTTTCAAGACAGATAAGATTACATGCATTGAGGTTACTTGTCGGACATGGATGTTTCTCGAGGGTGTTTGGGTTAATGATTTTTGACGCCTATTAGGTGCAAGCAGAATTACAGACAGAATTGTCGTATTTTCGTAGGTGATGTGCAACGTCAGTACATACGTACTTGGTCAGCTCATTTTTGTCATGTGGAGATGATTGCCTATTACATGCAGGGCTCATTTTAGAAAATATATGATGGCCTGCATTTTTTACCAAAAATCATAAAATCGCAGGCCAGTTTCAGCTTGACCTGCTGACCTATTATTTGACCAGCAATTTTTAGCAACGGGTAATGCACATTGTAACTTTGATTTTATATCTTTCAGAATGTGGACGCGTGGCTATATTACATGTCACCAAGCAAGAGATATAACAGCTAACAAATGACTTCTATATAATCAAAGTGACGCAAACAAATGTTGATAAAAAATCTAAAATGTGTATTTATTACCTCATACCTTCAGATTCACAACATAATATAAATCAATGCTCATGATATTCAGCACATATCAAGTTGAGTAAAAATACAATCAAATTACACAAATGAATTTCAGTTACTCGAATCACATCCACAGTAGCTATATTTATTAATAATAAATAAACAAAATATGATTTCTGTTATTAAAACAACTAAAATATTTTATTAAATCAAATAATTTTAATCACCAAATATCTCATAACGTTGGATATCAATTTCAGTTATCAGCTGTTTCCCCACACAAATGATCATCTTGATTGGTCGTAACATTATCTGTGAAAAAGACATTGGGAAAGAATTATGTAGCCTAAACTTTCTCATTTGTAACAGTGTTGTACACTTGTTTTAACTTTTCATGCCACATAGTCAATATTAATGTAGAAACTGTCAAATATGAAAATTTTTGACCTTTATTCAAAAGTTTCTACAAAGTAAGTGGTTTCAATTTATTCTATCTAAAACCTCTTGCATTACCTCAGATTGGGGTAATTTACGTTTTGTACCAATGCAGCCCGATGTGCTTGTCGCAGCTTTATGGGGGCCATATGGCTGTACCCACGGACGCCGTTCACATTTGCCAAACCATTTCGTAACAGCTTTATCTGCATCAAAATTCATTGGCTCTGGGCCATCGTGTATAATGCGCAAAAGCTGTTCTACCCTTTTCTCACCTAAAGAATTGGTGATCTGATACACTCACCTATCTGAGTGTATTCTATTCATACACGAGAAACCTCTTTCAACTACAGCATTACTCACTGGTATAACTAAAAAATTTCAATGACAGCAAGTATGTTCTCAAGTGAGGATTTCTTTGAACTGCAAAACAGTTTTGCTAATGTTCCTCGATACTCAAGGGCATGTAACCCAGTCGTGACTACTAATTCTTTAAGGTCATCCCATTCAGTGGGTATTTTAAGCAAGTCAGTCTCATTTGACACAAGAACTTGTTCAAAGTGTTTTGTCACAGTTTCAATAGCAGAATTCCCAAAGTCAGAAAATGTGTTGCTGTCCTTAGTTGGATACAGTTCAGTGTCCAAAATAGTTACAGCACTAGAGAACAAATTTGACTCCACAATATTGTCAAATCTCTGCTGGAAGGAGTCAAACACCGATTGGATGATGCGGCCATTGTTACTTTCCAATAACTGGCGAGCTCTCTGCACATGCGTCAGTGGAATTTCATTGTATTTGTAGGCATCATTGTGTTCATCTGCATTAGTTGTGTAGCCTCGAGTTTGTGTACGATTTGTCAGTGGATCAGTGTACTGCTTTAAGTTCTTGAAGAACAAGCTCATCCTACCTTTAGAAATGAGCAAATCATCCGAGTTTATCATTTCATTTAAAATTCTATAAAATTTCTTGATAGATTTAACTGCTGAGACAATGTCAATATCTTCTTTCTGGAACTGCTGACTTAATACAGCAGCAGGGGTGAGTATCTCCAGATAGTAGGAAATGAACAGTGGGAACTTTGCATCCCTGAAATTGTCATAATACCCTTTGAACTTAACTTGTTCATTATTCTTGAACGTATTATCCAGGCTCATGTGTTGCAGGTGTTCCATCAACAGACGGTAGTTTTGTGAAACCCACTGTAGAGCGCGAACCTTGTGTTCTATCCATCTCGTACCACTAGATTTAACAGGTGTACAGGCCGACAGTTCTAAAGCTTCAGCTATTCCCACAAGTTGTCGCATCTTCTTTGGACTCTTATCATACATAAGATACAATGTGAGAAGCATATCCTCTACGTCACTGAACATGACTTGTTTGGAAAGAGAGTCTTTAATACTGAGCTCTAGTCTATGAGAGATACAATGAACAGCAACAAGCCATGTCATGCCTTCATTGGTTTTAAATATTGTCTGAATCCCACCTCGATTCCCCATATTTACTGAGGCGCCGTCCATACCCATCCCAACAATGTTTCTTAATTTTTTCTGAATTATGTGATCATTGAGTGCACACTTAATTGTCTCAACAAGTCCTGCTGCATTCCCTTGCAGACTAGGTGATATTTCTTTC
Organism: Liolophura sinensis; assembly: GCF_032854445.1. Classification (NCBI taxonomy): domain Eukaryota; kingdom Metazoa; phylum Mollusca; class Polyplacophora; order Chitonida; family Chitonidae; genus Liolophura; species Liolophura sinensis. Next base: position 7,791,193 of record NC_088297.1, on the reverse strand, counting down.
AGTGAAAAAAACCTAACCATTTGACGACCTGTTGTTGGATTGAGAAAAAGTACATAAATAAGCTCTTTCTATTTCTTACATCTGTACTTCCATCAACAAGGAGACTGAAGAATTTGGCTTGGCGCAATGTCTAATTTAATTCGTCCTCGTAAATTTCTGCAATGTTTTCAATAAACTCAGCACACTTGAGGCCAGTTAAATATGCTTCTCCCAATTCTACTCCATGCTTTTTTTCCATTTTAGCAAATGCCGGAAATTTGGTAAACGATATTTTCTCTTTAGCCACAAGAAAAGCAATGTCAAAGAGTTTTTTCATGCGATCTCTATCCTTATTCTTTGGTCGGACCAATGACTGACCGATTACGGATTGGGCTGCTGGAGATTCTCCATTTTCCCTCAAAATTTCATCTCGTTCAAGCAATTCTTCTTTTTTGTGGGGTTCTCCATTTTTATGCGTTGTGGCGGCATCGTGTTTGACGTTTGATGTACCCGTTATCCACGCCTTCTGGAAATTTCTGATTGAACAGACTTGACGTTCTTACGAAGAACACAGCGAACAGCGAACTTCCGTGACGACTGTTTGTCCTTTTTTGCGTTCCTGATCAACCACTTCTAACCAGTCAAACCCCCAAGATTTTAAAGTAGACAACTTCATCGTTAACGAATACAATTACAACATGTGCTTGCAGCAAAGTGCAACTTGTCATGCGTGTAGATCGTACATTTTCGAAAGTCCATGTATTATTATATACACAAAAGTACTAGTCAGTGCGGTGTGAGCGACAGCGCCAAACAAAGGGGCATAACTGAGTGTGTTTGCGACTTCACCATCGAGGTGATTGGACTGAGGAATTCACGTTCGATATGTCATGTTTGTCCACAAAGATTATCATTCTTGTTTAATATATTACTGTTTTGGCTTCTAAGTCAATCTACATGATTGGTGTCGTTGTATATTGTAGCGACCATCAATGTATTTCTCCTGCTATTTTTACGTTTTTAATTTTTTTAGCAGGCCATTTTACCGTTAGCCGGCAACATACGAATTTTCGCCTGCTTTTCGCCATTCGCAGGGCGCTAAAACGAGCCCTGATTACATGTAAAGAACGGTATAGATCCCGCTGCATTGGTCAGAGCCGCATGCTGAAACTTGTGCACGTGGCGTTAAATCCATGTTCTCAAGGTTGGATTTACCGCACCAACTTGCAGAATACTTGCAATATAATCAGGACGTTTTAGTCACTCTAGTTTCAACCAGTCGATACTGCAAATAATGTGCACGTGGAATTAAATGCGAGCAAGCTTGTCACTAGTGGGTTCACCAATCATAGTATCGTATTCACAACATCTCACACTCCTCTAGTGAATCGAATCAACGAAGGAGAGACATTGCAAGTCCCAATTCATAATAACGTTTTTTGTTATTGCCAGCATCCAACTCCAAGAGGTACGCTTCGTCATGGAAACACGCGGTCAGTGCTAAGAGGACATTTGAGTTTTGGCTACGGGAACACACGAATCGTGCCGACCAGAGAAGACTGGAACATATCCAGCCCGATGAACTCCAGAGGCTGCTCTGTGTGTTTTTCGCGGAAATTAAGAAACCCGATGGCAGGGAATACACTCCAAAGTCACTTTTAAGTGTCCGAACTGGACTGGAATTTTTCCTGAGAAGCAAAGGCTATCCTGTGTCAATCATTAGTTCTGAGCAGTTCAGGGCAAGCCAGATTGCTTTCCACATGAGAAAGATTCAACTTAAACGATTACAGATAACCACAGAAACCCATTAGGTAAGCCTAAAAACTCGTTTGATACACAAAGCACTGGATACTGTTTAAGAAACTCTTCAGCTGCGTCCTAGAAGTAATTTAATTTGACACAGAGGTAGTGGAGAAGTTAGGAGTTTTGTGTACCGAATATGTGGTGTCTTCATTGGCAAGCCAACAGTCAACAATGGAGCATAGTGATGTATTTGATTACTATTTGATTACTATGTCATTAGTACTGGTAGTTCAGCTAAGCTCAGACTTATTAAGGAGCCACAACTATTATTTATCTTGGCAAAGATTTGGTTTTCTCGTGCATGTACCTCCCTGTTGGAAAGTCTCGACCTCGCACAGCCTTTTTGGTCATGTTCAGTGTGTACTTAAATGTCGTGTTAAAAAGGAAAGTAATACAGGATTTCTCTGCTGTGTCCATACCTTTCGTCAGAACATTTATCTGCTGGATAGAAATGTCAACATACATGTACTATAGGTAACCGAAGCGTTGCCATGTAGATTCGTGCTGTATATTATATCCTGTCGCACTGACTTCCCAGTTTTAAATCCTGTTTTTCTATTACCAGCTGTTGATGATCGAGCTGTTGATGGTAACTTGGTGTCCCAAACAAAGACGTATGCGTCGTCATGGAAACATGCTACCAGCGCGGTAAAGACGTTTGAGTTTTGGCTCCGAGGCTATACGAATAACACTGACCAACGAAGAATCACGCACATTGAACCGAAAGAGCTTGATAGGCTTCTGTGTGTATTTTTCACCACCATTAAAAAGCCGAACGGTCTGGAATATACACCTAACGCGCTGCTGAGTGTGAGGTTTGGTTTGGATTTTTTCCTTAAGCACAACGGTTATCCCGCATCTATCACGTTATCGTCCGAATTCATAAACAGTCGAGTCGCTTTCCAGACCAAGAAGCACCAGTTGAAAGGCCTGCACCAGTCAGCACATCGCCCCAGATAAATGCAGCGCTGTGATACAGTATGTACGTGTTCGTGTTCATCATAACAGAACAATTATTCAAATGCAAAACCTCAGGTTTCATTTGGCACGAACGTAAAGAGGGAAAGGTCTTGATTTGGGTTTTTTTATATCAGTGTTATGTTTTATTGGTATTCCGTCCGCTATAAGGGTTTTAATGTGGATTATCTGGATCTGCATGGATGTCCTTGTCTCCGATGGTGGTTTATGTGCGGTTTTTTAAATGCTGTATCTTGGCTTTATAGTTTTTACTGCTGTATGTCTACTTTATTTTCGTCAGTACACGGGATATATTCGTCTGCTTACGTCGCACACAAAATACATTCACGAGCTTGCCACTTTGTTGACGTTTATTATGTTGCGATGCATATTTGTGGGACAGGCACCTGGTGGACATCACCGATGTTCAAACGTTTAACATTTTTCATCGTCTACCTAGCTTTCGTCTACCGTGATTTTTATGCAGGACCTGAATTTCGAAGCCCTGAGTGTCTTGTTAGATTAAATATTCTGTCAATGAAAGGCCTCTTCTTTTATTTTTGAACCACTGTTTATTCACGCACTTGGCTTACCATTGTCTGGCGGTGGTCAAAGTTGTATTTCACAGTAGTCTTGAGTATGTATTTTTACTACCTGTGCTTGTTGACTAGAGAATAGGCTTATATAGTGTTTCTACTTGATATTGTGTCAAAAAGCTATTTATTATTGCTGCGGTAATATTGAACTTATACAGAAAAATTTGAGATTTTTTCGTGTCCTTTTGTAGGCCAACTAAATTTATTTTGATATTAAAGTTTTGTGGGAAGTTAACTCAAGGATAACTCCAGAACAGTCACTGGGATTAGTAGTATTTTGGCATGATAAATGTTTTATCACTCGAAAAGTATTTTCAACAGTTCAGTTTAAATGTATAAAGCCTTTCCCTAGGTCACCCCAAGCCCTACCTTCAACCCCTACCCACTCCCAAAAATACAGAGAAAAGCTCAGGTAGTGTAAATCATGGTTTAATATATTACATCCTCATGTAAGCTTGTCATCGCTTTATTCGATAGAACAACGCATGATAAGTCTTATTATTCAACAAACCCATATCCATATATGGCCTTACTTTCTTGCCAGCTCAAATGACGGTGTATCACCCGGGGACAGAGAAGGTGATGATTATGGGTGGATCAGAGACTGTAGGAAGGAACTCGCCAAGCGGTAGACCCTTTCCGATCGGTCCTCCGTTACAACGGCTCAAGGTGGTCCACAGACCGGATGTGAAGAGGATGGACGGTCATTCCTCTGAGAGACACGCCATTGGTGCCGCGAAGACGTTTGAGTCCTGGCTCAAGTCTGCTAAGGCGGAGGACATGAAACTGGAGACGATCGACCTAGAAGAGCTTGACACGTTATTATCAGAATTTTACCTCACCGTGAAGAAGAAAGATGGCAGCGAATATTCCACTAACTCTCTGACTTCGTTGAGGACTGGTATCTTGTATTTCTTAAGGAAGCAGGGATACATGGGTGGGGGTTTTAGCCCGGATCACCTCCCAAAAAGCCACACAGCCTTTAAACAGCGTATTCGATCGCTACCACAGCCCACAGCCCGAAAGTAGTTCATTGTCTGGTGACCAATTGACGTTGAAACCGAGCCAGCTTCGTTCCATTCTGTTTGCTCCTCAGATTGTAATTGAAGAGCCTTTTGCCGATAGCGCTCCAGAAGAACCCTTGTAATTTGTAAATACGATCTATCCCTGCATGCTAATTCTTCACTTGCTGACTGTTTCTTTGTTTATATAGTGTGTGTGTGTATTCTTTCTATGTCTATACACACACCTATCCAGTATTCGAACCCAATATTGCTCTACAAGCAACTGTTTGCTAATGGGTGTGCCATCGTGCCTGACGTAGTGATAAGAAATCTGGCCCGAAACTTGAACCAGTCCCGATTTAGACTTTTGGCTTTTTTCTTATCAGATGTAGCCGTCCATGTTGGGAGATCGTCCGAACAACTTCTGTATTCACGTAGTCCTCGTTCCAAGTCTGCGGCTTCCTTGCGTCTCGAAACTGTCGCCCTGAACGTGTTCAAATACTGGATGCAGAAGAACGCTGTGGGTGACAATAGAGGTATAGAGGACATTCCACCGGAGGAGCTGGATGAGTACTTAAGTCAGTTCTTCAGGACGGCGACCCGCCGCGACGGCAGTCACTACTCCCCTAGCTCTCTCTTCAGTTTACGCTCGGGTTTGGAGAGCTATCTGAATAGTAAATGTTACTCTGGGTCTATCATCACGGGAAGAGTCTTCCCAAAAAGCCAGCTGGCCTTCAAGACCAGAAGAATTGAACTGGATACACTTAAGAAACACTCCGGGAATGCAGACGGTGTGCCGTCACCCGATATATGAAGGTTTTGCGTTTAAAAGTACAATTACTAAGTGATTACATGTGTATAGCCCTTTGTAATACAAATAATGTATACTATAATCCATGCATGTTTCCAGATATATGTCAGTTTTAGTGTCATTTCGTAGAGTCCTCTATATATGTATTTGAGGCGCTTGGAAAGCGTGTGCCGTTTTTCTAGTAGATGTCATTGCAAATAGACCCTATTATGATCCTTTTTGCCAACACGTACACATCATTAAATCAGACCAGACTTGATGCTCTTCCATCTTAATTTAAGGCAGGGGAAGATCAGAGGTTAAAAAGGTGTTTTTCACTCCCTCGCCAGAGCCAGAGGTGGAGTGAAACAGAAAATGTTCTGCTCTTCATCATAATCGAACGTTAGGTAAATAGTGTAATGGCACATATCAGGTTTTAATCCACAACCAAAACTACTTTGTTTATTCTTTGACTTGTAAATTTAAATAGCATTAGAGTCGTCTTAAATTTGGCAATATGTAGTTGTCCACATTTTAAATTAGTGTTAGATATAAAATCTGTTTGTGGAGTTGGTCTCAAATCTTCTTATCCTTACATCCCTGAACTGTCAAGCAACTTTTGTAGTTCTTAAAATCGATGTCGAGCAGTTGAAATTGTGTTTTAGTGCATTAAAAAGTGGGTATACAACCTAAGACTGCGATCCGAGTTACATGATAGGCAATTTATGTGTGCAGCTATTATTTAGCATTTCGACCATGGGCTGAAAACTGGGTAACGATGACATTGTTGTCTGTTGGCTCAGGGCAAGTAACTCTTATAGACGTTGCGTAGTGTCAAACTACATTAGCGTTGTGAACGAGGTCAGGCATCATGCTGGTCGCTCTCTCTGGAGACAGTGTAAAGGATATCCTCAACTTAACATGCAGGTTATATGTGTAGGTAGACAGTGACACAGGAACATTGTGTCGAACAATAGGCCGGGCTGGTATGTAGAAAGCCCGTAATCATGTATTGTCTCCAGAGTTCTATGTATTCAAGCATTTTTACTGCAGCTATCAGGGGCTGCTACAGTGACCCAGTTTAAAGCGTATAACAGCAGGCGGTCTCTCGAACTGAATTGAGTTAACCAAATGTGGACAGCGTCAGTTATTTTTACCTGGAATATAGAAGCTATGTAAATCTCTCTGGCGTTAGATCCGATGCATGCGTCTTCTTAGACTGTGGTGGAATGTTAAAACCATCCACATAGGCCGTGATTGTTGTCAGGTGAGTACATGTATTTGCTCAATCAATCATAGAATTGCAGTGGCTACCCATAATATACGGATAGCCAATCCCTCCCCACAATGGAGATTTTTACTGCCATAGCTCAACATTTGCTTAGCCTTTCACATGGGTGCAATTGTCACCCAAATTACACGGATTGCCAACAACAATTGACCCACTGCCCACGTATTTGAAATATTTTTGGAGAACAGTCCTGAATTTAAGTAGATGACATGATTTCACTCGTTATATAGAACAAAGATATAAATTAGGTCACATCGCTAAGTAATGCAAGTCATACATGCCTTCGAGTAATTACGTTCGTCTACTCTTGATAATGTTCAGGTTTCTTTCTGAAAGTACCCTTTTTCACATCTGACCAGGTAGTCATATCAGTCTATTTTTCTGTATTAGGCATATCAAGTCCATGTTATCGTTTCATCGGTAGCTCGATATGGCTTAACTTGGAGTGTAAATGTAGCAACTCAGCTTTGTTTCGATTTGGTAAATATGTTCCGAGTGTTTTACCTTGAGGCCTTCAGCTTGCATACCTCACAGCGATGGTAAACGGGCTGTTGCTTTAACAATACAGTAACATGGTTTAGATGTTTAGATGTTTTATTGTGAGAACTAAAAGTCGAAGACCAGACAGAGTGAATCTGTGTTTATACTTTGATCCCATCCACATTGCCCACATAATAAGATTGCTGACTGGGTATTTATTGTGATGTCAAGATCTTTCAACTTTTTCAGCTTTTTCTTGCATTGAAATGTTATATTCTTCAATTCAGTTCTCGGTGTTAACAGTAAGATTAGAGGTGGTAAGAACGTCCTGTTGTATGATGTACACGTTTGACAGTGATGGAGACAGTAAGGTGTAAATGGGAGCAAAACACGAGTCAGTAAAGTATCTGCTGTGTAGAACAAAGGTCTAGAAATTAACCCAGTCGCGTTATGAGCTTCACGTTGATAGTGAACCGGATACTGCAGTTTATCCTACTGTCGATGTAGTGCAGTAAAATGTAAACCTCGCTTCCAGTGTCATTCTAGCTGGTAGACACATTGAACCACTGGTAGACACATTAAACCTCTGATGATTTGCGGACAGACAAGTTTTGTATCACGAGTTATTTCTCTTGTCAGACTGGCCATGTGGGATAGACCAGGATGCTCCTCCAGCCAATTTCACCAGACAGGTATCTTCACTCATTGGTCAAATGCCCAGGACATCTATCGAGACTCCAGAGTCTTCTCATAGGGTACATTCACATGCGGCTTCCCCAGGCCACAGTTTCTCCGTTAGAATGTTTTCACTGGCTGCCGGTGCAGTTAAACAGTTCGAAAAATGGGTGCGACACACAGTATGCCAGAAGGAGAGGAGGAGAATCGAGGAATACCCATCAGACGAACTCGATTCTCTCTTGGCTGTGTTTTTTGCGACTGTTCGGAAAAACAATGGCATGGAATATAAGCCAAGCTCGTTAAAATCTGTCCGTCAGTCACTGGAATATTATTTGAAGGAACGCAAGTACCCGTACTCTATAACTGCATCGCCTCAGTTCATAAAGAGCCAAACGGCGTACAGGAAACGCTGTCTAGAGCTCTTAGCTGCAGGTGTAGACTAGCGAAGAATTTCTGTGATTAGTTATATACAGGTTTTGTGTGATTAATACATATTAATACATGGAGGTGGACTTTCTACCATGCAGAATTGACGAAATTTGAGCTGAGATTCTGATTCGCTTAGAATTCTGGTGCCATTTTGGAAAGATTTGTGTTTGACAAATGATTGCCATTTATTGAAGATACCAGTATTTGTTACTTTCAGTGCATTCTATAGAGCGGTTATTGCTCATTAATGCCGGCCATATGCCACAATGGAATATCCTTGGTGAGGTTGGCTCTTAGCAAGGACAGTTGTGTATTAGCATATATTTTTTGCGGTTGATGCTTTGTATTAACTACGGCCCACACACACCAACCGCAGCTTTGTTTTCATGCATCACTTTTTTTAGGTGGATTTAAATTTTTATGCCAGATTTGAAAGAAGCTTATTGTTGTTAGTGGCCAAGTTATTGTTCTAAGTTGTTCGAAAGTGTTGCGAGACCGTTGAACATTCCAGTGCACAAGATGTGTGTTAAGATCCTTTTCACCCTCACCAAATTTCCATGATATTTGACCTTGTCTGAGAGTAGGAAACCCTTTTATTCCTGCCAGGCTGAGTTTTGATGAATTTTGATCTTTAAGAAATGAAAGAAGACACTTCGACGATAGGGAATGAGACTGTTATTTATGTATATCTAATTGCTATACATCATTTGTAGAGGATCTCCTGATCAAAGGTGAACATTTTCCTGGATCTAAGACATTTTACATTGTTTTCGTTGTCAGCGCTAAAGACAGATGGAGCTGTATCGATCGCTGTACCCAGAATTGCCCAGCCTCAGCCTGGTCTTGGCGATGTGGGCATTCTCTATGGCCTGGACAAGCGTTCTGTAAGGAGACCGACCGGGTTCCCCGCTTCAGCCGTGCGAAATTCCGGCGGTGCCATAACCTGCCTCCGTAAATGGTTGGCTGAAGAACCCCGTCAGGAAGACCGAAACGTGGAAGAAATTCCATGTGAAGAACTGGACGCCTATCTCGAGGAATTCTTCACCACCATTAAGAAACAGGACGGAAGCACTTACCAGCCCAATTCTTTAAAGGCTGTTCGCCAAGGCATCGAATTTTATCTCAAAGAACGTAACTATGGCTATTCGATAACGAACTCTCCGATTTTCATCAAGAGCCAGTGTGCCTTCAAGAAGAAAACACGGGAATTAGTTCAGGCAGGTGGCACTAAAATGTGGTAAAAATGCCAATTCTTATGTGCTTGACGCCTAGACATTATGCGACAGGTGTAATTTGGCTTAAAAGCAGACCGATGCCAGGTGAAAATAACGACGAAAGAAGCGATCCAAGCCGATGTCCTCTCAAAGCCTGCGTTGGTTATTATTCTGTATCGGTTACACGACTTTTGTGGACTTGAGCTACCAACCTGACTATTTAGAGAATTTACTGTTAAGCTATTTGACTCAATCACAACCAATATGTATTGAAGATTTCGGAGGCTTTTATGATTTAAAAGTTTTTATTGGCTTTTAACTACTTTTTGTCGTGTTTTTTTTTCTGTTATCCGGACTCAAGTTTTGTCAACATATTTTCGTTAATCGTTGCAATCGTTTCAATTCATGATTTTTAACCATTTCATTGTATGTATGGATATGCAGATATCAGATTAACCATTCTAGGGCGGGATCATAATCTGCATGTGCTCTTTGTGTATTTTTAAATAAAACATCATCAGTCTTTTTGTCGAAACACCTCTTGCATTGTTTTACGACAGACATTTTGATGGGGCTCCATGGACTGGTACTCAGATCTACTTGGATTCCCTACATGTCAAATTGTTTTCTACTATTTGAAGCCATTTGTATTCATTGTACTCTGAATACCAATCTAGTAACATTGAAAACCTCTATGTCTAATCATAACTGGGCTGACATAATGCTCTATGGCAAAGGTTTTGTTCAAAACTGTGGTGTGAGTAAAATCGGTACCGGTATTGCCCATCAAGTTTAAATTTAGGGCCAAATGGCGTGGCGATAAACAATGCGTTTCTTTTGGTATGTTACGTATTTGACTAATTTCAAATTTGACGTACTCCATAACACTTTCTACTGTGTCTATGCAGATTATAGTTCTCTCTGACAATGTTAAGAGTACACAACCGAATGCACCATTGGGCCTAGGGGCGTTCCGAATGTAACCAAACAGTAACTTGTTTAATACAGCTGGTATACAGTTTTACCCTCCTCTTGGACAGTCTTTGAAATCCAAATTTCTTCATGGACTTGTTTCGTATATCATTGCCAGATAGGAGTTGGGAAGAGGGCAGCGATAACCATGCTGAAGAAGCGAAGAGGATAAACCACAGCACTTCAAGAGAGGATTTCCTGCGGATGATCGGAATTTCTCCTACAATGATACGCCAGCCTAATCTAAATTCCGCCTTCTACCACGGATCGGCGCCCAAATCAGACGGAGCTTCGGCATCTAGACTGGCCATCGGCGCAATGCGGCTTTTCAAAAAGTGGCTCGTCGAAAACCAAGGCTTGGATTCTTCGAAAAACGTTGAACAGATAAGCCCAGAGGTTTTAGATCCACATCTCGCGCAGTTCCTTACTGTCGTTCGGAAGCAGGATGGTAGCGACTACCGCCCCAATTCCCTCCGTTCTCTGCGTCAGGGAATCGATTTCTACCTGAAAGATCACGGATATCCTTACTCCGTGATCAACTGTCGCGACTTCCCTGAAGCATATCAGGCTTACAGGAAAAGAGTTCAGGCTTTGAATGCGAAACCTTCAGAAAGTTTTTAAACAACTGATTTGGTGGAGAGCGGAACTTTTCAAAAACCTTCATAATCTTTGCAAAAATTATTTTGTGGTTTTAGGTAATCCTCTTATACATGTGCATGCGTGACAGACCATGTGAAATGTTTCATAGTGAAGTGAATGCAAGTAGATTTGGACAGTGTTCATTACCACATCTTATCTCCAGTATTGCGTTCTGCAAGATGTACACGAACAATTATGCGAGGGACGAGGTTTCAGGTCCTTGTAGATGTCCACGTTTGCAAACAGTTTTCTTTAAAAAGAAAGAACATGCTGGCGGCCATAATTCCAAGTAGAATCATTTGGAATGATCAAAACTTATATGCATGTTCCATTTATAGTTAAATACGTGATGCCATTCCGGTCCTTATCCAAAGAAATCATGTGTTGGATTGATTTATCTATGTTATTCAATAGTGTTTCAGTCTGTACTGAAGCACATATTTTGAAGAAGGACAAAATGCCACATAAACGAGGACGGAAATCATTGCGCTTCCTATTGTACCTGACAGATTTTACGACATGGGCGAATCCTGCTGCGTGTGTTAAATTCAAACGTGCAAGGTCATATGTGTTCAGTCGTGTTGTGGAGTTCGTTTGTCATGTGTCATGTGATCTTCTCCAAGTTCTGACTAGGTTGTTCCACCCGGAAGGCTCAATCCGCTTATACCAGTCAAGTTGTCGAGAGTGCAGCTAACAACGTCTGGGATGGAATGAGGGAGGGGCAGTGGAGCCTGTATGTGAAGAAATGTATGACCGCAGGGTTGCTAATGTAGCATACAGGTATCGATCGGTAAATATTGCTGATCAAGTCAGTATTTTGTATGAAGGATACAGGCCGCAACTGTGGGAAAGTCATGTATCTTCTTTTTAAGGGGGGTCATTTGAGAAATTGGCTTGTGGTAATATGGGATATTTTGTGATTTACAAGTAAAGCAGCGAACACCAATACGAATACAATTTTTTTTGTAATATTTAAATTTGTTTTTAACATCAGCGAATTTTCAGCGTTACAAAACATTATTCACAACATTACGCTTTACAATATTACAGGTCACAATATTACTCGCTCAACACAAACAAACTGTCCACGTTTCACAATCGTACACAGCAAGGCCCTAATGTCGACATGACTTCAAGTGTGATCCAGTTGCTTGACAAGATTGCTTATATCTCAAGGGATACTAGTTAGTAGTTAGTATAACGTCGAAAAAATTTGTCATCTTAGTTTGTCTTCATACGTCCCTTCCAAAAAAACGTAATTCCACACGATTACCAAATTTACATAATCTCGTATTATCTTGCAAAAGAAAAGGATGTAGTTTTTGACTGCGAATGATTAAAAGCTTGGAACTGAGGACTATTTTTCGTCTGTCGTTGCCAGGATACGCTGGAAACACCTCGCAGCTGCAGGACCCGGTCGCTCCTCGCACGGACGGAATGCGACTGCCAGAAGCACCCAGGCGACTTGAGTCGTCTAGGCTATCCGTCGTGGCACTGAAGACGTTCCAAAAATGGCGAATGAAACACGGTTCCATCCCCGGACAGCGGATTGAATCGTTAGCCCCGCAAGTGCTGGATTCGATCCTTGCCGAGTTCTTGGCCACTGTAAAGAAACAGGATGATTCCGAATATCGACCCAATTCTCTGAGAACTTTACGTCAAGGCATTGACTTCTACCTGAAGGATGCCGGCTACCCTCTGTCCATCGTGACCTCTCCAGAGTTCAGGTCCAGTCAGGCGGTCTACAAAAAACGGATTGAACTTCTGACATTGAAAGCTTCCCAAATTGACACATGATTTAAAGATGACGAACAAGTATATGGTTGGAATTGTAGACTTCTTGTATCGATTGGAATGAGACGTTTTTTTTTTTGTTTGTCAGATCATTAAGGTTGAATGTCTTGATACGCCCGTGTTGTTGGTATTGTTGATGGCTATGTAAGCAGGCCAGCATTCCCCAAAGTCTTATCCTCGTGTATGGTCATTTACCAGTAAACTTCATCAATTTACTGGTACTCATTCCATTTTGCGTATTGCAGACGTCCCTAAAATCCTAAGTCACGGACATGATGATACTGAGCCGAGGGTTTTCTCATAGATTATTATGTTCACTAAGCATTTCAATTTAACCGTAGCTTTAATGGAAATACCCAAAAACGTTTTGTTCTTCTTCTACGCAGTATGTGTATATGCCAGCAGGGTACATGTCGTTCGGTAGAATAGTTACTGATCTGTTTCCTTTGACAGTTTTGCCAGTGCTTCCTGGGGAATATTTTGGTGACGAAGCCGGCCTTGCTGCATCTGTCGCTGGTATCGGTGTTCCTTATAAACAAAGGGGAATAACCTCCTCGTACACACATTCCGTATCGGCCATGAAAGTATTGGCGAGGTGGATGAAGACAACTGGAAACGACAACCGCCCTCTGGAAGACATTCCCGTCTCGGAACTCGATGGCATTTTGGCCTGTTTCTTCACCAGTGTAAATCGACAGGATGGAAGTTTTTACCAGCCTAGTTCTTTGAAAGCCTTGCGAACAGGAATTGAATTTTACCTGAAGTCTATCAAGGCATCTTACTCTCTGACGTCTTCCAGAGAGTTTAGCTTGAGTCAGGCTGCCTTTAGAAAACGAGTAGATTACTTAATACAGGCTGGTGGGAATAAGATATGTTAAGCATTGTTTAATGTCACAGTTTCAGTTGAATGGACAGCGTATTCCGTTATGGATCTCTATTAGATGCTGAGATTGTCTAAATATAATTTATACACATTGGCGTCTTTTTTGTGTATGCCATTAACTGGGCTTTCACACCTTTCTCGTTTAATAGGTTAGGGTTAATTTTCAGTTAGGTGTGTACATTGTAGGCTACTCGTTAGTCCCCCACCCCACCCCCGAAAAACCGGATCAAGGGTGTCTCCCATTCTTTAAAGCCTCGCATTTCTGTCAATTTTAACCTTTTTAAGACTTTTAAGAAAAGTCTTTTTAAGACTTCTAAGAAAAGTTGTGTAACTAAACTGCAGTCAGATACTGACAAGTATCTCTTGCATAATGTCATGTGATATGTTAAGTTAGTTTTTCACAGGTGTTTATAGTTTGGGTCAGTCATGGTTCAACTTGCTTTATTATGTATGTCATGTATGTCAGTATATGTTGGCAAAACCAGAATGTCCTATTTCGCTGAAATCCAGTTTGCGTGTAGTTTCCAGGTTACATTATATGTCCTTAATTTTAGAACGGCTTAGTGATGCTGTCGTTTTTATCTTACTTTCTGTTCTCGTAATTGATGAAAGAAAAAAAAAGACTTTTATATAAACAAAAATCAACCAAAATACTTTTTATTTTGAATAAAGAGTGAACATTTCGCACTGAAGAAACATACTTCTGTCTAAAGACTTTTTATGCTTATGGAATTTCTGATTCTGGCCAGCTGCACATTATTTAGACAGGTGCACGCTTTGCATTAGGGGGGGGGGGGCTTGTTAAAAGAAAGTTTGGCGTTAATTTGTGCCCCCCCCCCCCCCTCCCCTAACATGTAACACGCACGGATCGTTTGTTCACTTCACCATTTTAAATTGGGAAGCGTTTTAGTGTATTATTTGAAGCTAAATTCCCCGTTGAGAAGCTACATGGAATTGATAGCGTTGGCTTGTCGCGCTGACTGATGGCTTGTGAGATCCCAGGTTCGAGCCCAGCTCCAGATGGCTTGGCCCAGGCCATACGTGCTGAGCTTTGTTTGATACTCGCCTTGGGTAGTGGTATTCCCCGCTGTCTGCCAGGGTTTCTATACCTAATTAACCCCGCGGCCTCGCGGGGTGGGGGGGGGGGGGGGAATTATTCTGGAGTACCCCAGTCAGATAACAAACAAATAAATAAATATAGTGTTTGGAATTAAAGAACCTGGTTGAAATGTTAAGCTACAGGGAAATGCCTCTCCGGAGACTTACTACAATTCGTTAGGCAATATAGTGTTTGTGACTTCAGACCTCGTCTGATCAGGGATTGAGTTGTAAAGCCTTTAAGTAAATTTGTTGTAATCAGGCTCAGAGGGCCTCTGACAACCAACGTGAGTTCAGATAGTTTAGCTCCGTTGATCAGCTAACGAGAGTTCTGATATTTTAGTTCTAAAGAGCGGGCGGTATTCTGAACTTGTGTGTAGAACATCGCTGCTTCATCTGAAAGACATAATCTGAATTAGGCGTGTTTTCTCATTGCCAGCTTATGGCGGATCTTGGGGCAGAATGATACCACCTTCTGAGCGAAATGCCGGGCATGCGCAGAACCACGTGGACTCATCCGGAGACTCATTAGAGGCAAAGAAGCCTGTGGAAAACTCTTACTTTACCTTGAAAAACGCCTTGGGCTCGGCTAGAGCTCTACATAACTGGCTGATGGCGAATCCACGGTGTGAGAAAAGGTCCGTGAATGAGATTTCTCCGGCGGAGCTGGACGTTTACCTCACGGAATTCTTCGCGACTGTCAGGAAGGCGGACGGCACGGATTACCTGCCCCTGTCTTTCCAGGCTTTGAGGACCGCCATTGGACATTTCCTGTCCATGAAGGGCTACCCTCATGCTATATCTACGTCCAGTCTTTTCCGGGGAAGTCAAGCTGCGTATCAAAGCAGGAAAAAACATCTGCATGCTCTTGCTGCAAGTAACAAGAAAAACTGATTGTGAATTTGCTTAATCTTAAACTTAATCATAATATAGACATGCATATACCTAATACAGGCTTGCATAAACATAATAGAGACATAATGAAGCCCCTCTCTCTCAGTGGGTTCGTCGTCATATGAATGAAAAATTGTTAAGTACGACGTTAAACCCCAAGCACTCACTCTCTCAGTGTACATGCTTTGTGGGCTATACATATTGATTTAGAGCTTATCGGAAATAAATATGAAAAACGTATTTTACATGTATATGTATTCATGAAGAAAGGAAACTGGCTTGTGATGTTGCCTCGGGAACATTTAAGGCATTTTACTTTTTAAGTTACATCAAATTTTCTGCTACAACCTAGCAAGAAGATGTAGCTAAAGAACATTGGGACTCATTTGCTAAATGAAGTGAACCAGCGTAATTAAGATTATATACCTACATATATGACTGGAAAAAACATTGATTTTTTTCACAGATATTGTTGTCTTATACCCTGGCAAAAGACGGTGAAAGTTTGAGAAAGACAAAAAGTTTCACGTGAAAGTAGAAAGAAAATGCCTGTATTTCCATCAAGGCGTAACAACATTATGGAATAAAGTTCGACCATCCTTCAAAGAAGGGTGAATGTTGTAACCATCGGAACTCCTATCTGACACGTATCTCAGTACTATGTTGTATGGCGTATTGATCGTGGACAAGTTGTGTTATTGTAACATCATTATGTAATCGGTCTTATTCTTTGTGTATCATTATATTGGGATGTTTTATTAGAGGCCACAGGAATGGGTATTTTTCCAGGCACATTTAGAGCTTGACCTTTTTGGAGCCAAGTGCGCATTTTCATACGTCTGAAACGAGGATCAGTCGTTCAAAGTCTTAGATAATATTACCGATTTTCTCCTGGTGATGTTATGTATTGTGAAAGTCTCAGGGAAAAATGCTGCTATTGTTAGTAAAGAAACATCAAACCAATGTGCCAGATTCTCTTATCAAATTATTGTCATGGTTGTTAAGAATAAATTCCAGTTCTGGAGGAAAGAATCGTATTCTTCTGTTATATCACGTATAATAGGAAATGTCTGGCTATATTGTTTGATCAACCACGTAAGACTCTAGGTATTTCACCTTACATGTACTGTATACATTTACGCTGACGTCACAGTTCTTCACAACACATACTGGTAAAGAACCCAGTCCGGTACTGCTCGAGAAAATATCTTAAGATTAGGTTCTCACACAAATTATTACTTTTCTTACTGACAGACGGGACAAGTCTACAACAGCAAGTTTGGGTTCAGGAATGCATTGCCGGGGTAGACCTCAGAAAACCCGACTCGATGTCGACCTTGAAGAACTGTGGCAGCGCACTGAGGACATTGGAGACGTGGCTCACCAGAGAACCATGGCGCGAAGCCCGCCCACTTTTGGACATTCCACCCGCTGAACTTGACACCTACCTCACGGCGTTTTTCTTGACGAGTCGAAAACAGGACGGAACAGAGTATTTACACAATTCTCTGCGGGCAATTCGCACGGGCATCATGCACTATTTATTAGACAATGGTTACCAACACTCCATAACTACCTCTCCATTGTTCACAAAGAGCCAAAGTGCTTTCCGGAAAAGAAAGGCCAACGGCGTCGCTTTTGATTCCGTTTCAGATGCAGAATTTTAACATATGTATGTGTTACATGTGCACAAGGCACAGCTTGAGCAACAGATATCATCAGAGATGAATATAAAAGAGAGTAAAGCCAAAGCGGTGTGATAGTTAGCAAATGACCAGATGTGAAGCGGTGAAGTCCGTCTCCTTTTCAATATACCTCAGTAAGGGCTTTAATCAAAGTGTTCATGAAAATGCTTAGATAGTAGCAAATCACACGCCTTCCAGCAACATGTTTAAAGCAGGAATGAGGTGAAAAAAAAATGCAGCGATGTTAAATGCAGTGTTTTGGACGTCAGTGGCCTAGAACTAAAAAACTTTGTGCAGTACGCGCAAATTATGCGTTGTAACTTCTTTGAATTAAACTATTATTTACTATGTATGTTTTGCACAATGAATGAAGTTCTAAACAGTGTGGTTAATTACTGGTCCAAGCTGTGCGTTGCTGACCAGAACAAAAATAGATATCATAGGGTATCCAACTCACTGGTGACTCAATTTCTTATTACATTCAATTTTGATGACCAGTTGTTTTTCTCTTCGGTTCGACAACACTTAAAGTGATACTTATTGAATCAAATCTCAGTCTTTTATTTCTGGTTTCTGGTGTTAATGACCATTACGGTAGCGTGATATTTACAATCGTTTCGGCAGCAGTTGCATCACTGTTTAGCCTGTAACTGCGTCGTGTTTAGACAGCAAGAACAATTGCAAGCAAATATCAGTATTGCTACGTTTAGCTTTGAATGTTTGGTAGGGAAATATAACCATCATATTCTGTAAACTACTTGCGTTTCGGAAGTGCGTGTGTTCTGATTAACTACATTTTCTCAAGAGGAAATAATCCCTTCTGTTCACAGAGATCTTTCCTAGGACGTACACATCGGACAGGGAGGCAAACGAATCTGCGTCACCTTCTGGTACCAGGTCTGCCTTCGGTAAGGCGGATGTGTCTCCTAAACCCTCCATATCCTACAACTCTGTGCGTAAATCCACTACTTCCGTTCGTATCCTGATGAGCTGGCTGCACACCAAGGGGTACGACATGAACCTTGACCTTGCTTCCATTCCCGTGCATGAGCTGGACGATATTTTGGCAGAATTTTTCGCTTCCGTGAAGAAACTGGACGGAAAAGAATACTTGCCCAACTCGTATCGCTCACTGCGAACGGGACTGATACATTTCTTTCAAGAAACTGGGCGTGACTACATGCTAAGCGAAATGACATCTTTTCCGAAGTCGGTGACAGCGTTTCGGAAACGTTTCAGGGAAATCTCCTTGTCTTCGAGTCATAGTGCAGGAGAACCAGTTGAAAACATACAACTTGCACCACCTAGTGAGGTTTCTACACCGGGCATATCAAAATAGTGGATAATAAAAGTTTAGCGATGCGTAACTGGATGTACTTCTCTTACATAATATAATTAAAGACATTCAGCATAGAGAGTAAAACCAGAGCAGCGACGACAGCAGAGTGATGGCTGGCAAATAGTCACACGAAACCGGTGAAATACGGCCTCGTCAGTTTACCTTAGTGAGGGTTTTATTCTAACTGTTAATGTATATGCATAATTAGTAGCAATATACACGCCCCAAGCACCATGGCTTAAGCAAAATTTTAAAAATGCAGCGATATTAACTGCAATTTAAACAGACGCAGATTCCACAAGAACTCCCCTGTATGCGTTTGTTTTTTGATTTGACTTCAGTTGGAGATTTCACATGAATGTAATGATGATTGTAGTTTATGTGCTTATCACAAACTACATTAGCTTAAATGGATTTGTACTTCCCACTGAAGGGAGCAGTCCGTGTCTGTTATTGAATCCGGCTAGAATGGCAACTTTAACATATATTGTAGCCTACTTGTATTCATACTACTTTCCTCTATTTACAAGCCAGTTACGAACTGGTCTCCTGGAACTGAACTATTATGATTGCTTGTATGTTTTTTTTGTTTAAAAATCCATGTCGTAAGTGGTGTACAGACAATGTTGGAAATTGTATGTGGATGTGGGAGATGGATGTGGCATTCTCCTATGTGCTGTTTACAACTGTGAATGAATGGATTACTGGGGTGTTAATTTGATTCTGACACAAAGAATCGAAGCGTGCGTTACTGATCGTCAGGATTTAGTACCGGAAACGCCTACAGATGAAACTCACTAGCAGACAATGAATCGATAGGCCAACATAGCGTGAGCAGGTAGGAATGTCGTGGTCCCTCCTGTTTTATAATCTCTTAAATAATGGGTGCGAAATGACATGGCATTGTTCTAAAAGAAAAAAATAAAGGTCATCTGAAATTTTTTTTTGTTCACATTACACCATCGAATATGCCTCCAGACGCATCTACTCCTCGCCCAGTATGCGGTTTAAACATCTTAATACGCTTGTCGGGCATTCTTCCATGACAATTAACTAAGTTTACAGGCCCCTAGAGGCGCTCTATCTGGGAAATGTACTTGCATATATTGCTAAGTGCATTTAGGTGTGAGATTCATGCAAGGCGAACTCGAACGTAGCAGTGACATTTGCACGTTTTTAGATAAACGTGCTCAGTTTGACGATAAAATAATGCTTAGAAGCGTGATCACGCATCATTTTAACTCTATCCCTCATCTGCGCAACTGAACATCTCTCTCATTCGTTACATTCTTTTCGGGCTCCTGTGATGTAATCTTGTACAACTTCCTCCATTTCGGTTTTGCTTCAGAACGCTGTTTGAGCGACGACCGTGCGTCAATTCACCGCCATTTCGGACAGTATGAAAAGGGCTCCCTGCAGTTTTCCACTGACTTGTCTCCATGGAGGCAGGACGCCGTTGCTTCTGGTCCGGACAAGGCCGGCATGCCCGACCGTTCTCTGTACGGCTACAGAAAATCCATATCCGCCGTGAAAACGTTTCAGCTATGGCTAGTTCACGAGCAAGATGAAGTACGTCCCGTGGAACAAATTGAACCTGCCACGCTAGACAGTCATCTCACTCAGTTTTTCAGTGTAGCTAAGAAAAGAAATGGAGAGAACTACACTGCTAAGTCGTTTGACTCCCTGCGAGAAGGCATTAAGCTGCACCTTAAAGCCGCTAATTACCCGCATTGTATTGTTACGTCACCGTTGTTCTCACGGAGTCGAAACGCGTTTAAGTTGAGGCGACGAGATCTGATCAACGCTCAAGGTAATCCTCCAGACCAGTGACGACGAGTTCTGTTGAACTTTCAAGATGATCCCCCCTATCTGTGAAGAGGATACACGTTTTAGTTGAGACGACGGCATCTGATCAACTCTCAAGGTAATCCTCCAGACCTGTTAAGAGGACACGCGTTTTAGTTGAGACGACGAGTTCTGATCAACTCTCAAGATGATCCCCCGGATCTGTGAAGAGGATACGCGTTTAAGTTGAGACGACAGGATTCGATCAGCTCCCAAGGTAATCTGCCAGACCTGTGAAGACAATATATGAGTCCTTGGTTTCTACGTGAACATGTAGATATGGTCTACGTTTATTATGCGTTATTCATAGCCATCGGTATATGAGGCGATAGCGTGCTAACCCGTATTGATACCAGTACTTACTCCAGGACATTCACGTGTTCGGATTGCTCTATTCTCAGTACATAAATGAAAATATTTTCATTTCATGTGGCATATTCCCTGACGTGGGATCTACGATGATTATGATGACTTTTCTCAGATTACATTTAACCCAGACAAAAGTTAATATTGAAATAGGTGCCCATGCTATGAGGATTTATTTCATTACACACTTAATTCCATGGTGTTTATATTTTATGAACTTAATGTTTGTTAAAACGTGAGTAAACGTTGAATTCATCTTGTATATTTCAGAATTCTTTCAATAAAAGTGGTAATGCGGTATGGCGATGTCCACATGCCTTTTTTCATTGCTAGGCGCGGGATTAAGTGGCGAATATACAGAAGAATAACGAGTGAATAGTGAGAGCTGTACTAGATGTGAGTTACGGCTTACATTTGAAACGTCAGCCATATGGTTGCTACAGGAATTGTCGCGTCGATGTAGTTCTTATGGCAATCTCTCCCAGAGAGTAGCTCTTATAATTATCTCTTGCGAATAGAAGTAGAACCAACAGAAATTCTCCTGTTCGTGGGTGGTTGGTGACAGTAATGAAGCTAGTGTCGCCAAAGATGGCTTACTTTACCAATATGGTGTGCATTTCTTTATGTCACATGTGTGGACGTCCGTAAATAACTGACAAAAGGCCGTTGATGCACTGCAGTTATCTCCTCCACACGTAAAGTTGACAACCGTTATGTAAAGCTGCGTTGCACAATGCGATTGTAGAATCGAGCCGTAGAGTTTGACTAGTCGAATGAAAATAAAACATGCAATTGTGACATGTGACAAACCGCTTTTTCTAAACATGGATTGTCACTTTGTGACATGTTTGCCATGAAGAAGATGTAGCAAGGGCTGAAAAATGGCCGTTTGGGTTACTATACAGCAAGTTCTGATACTGAGTGTGTATTGCATTAAGTCATCTTAATATGGCCTCCATTGTATGGTTTTAATTCTACACCGATCGTCAGTTATATGTGCTATGTTAAAGTGTGATCGAGGGTCCAGTTTCCGACCTGTACATGTATCGATGATTTAGTGAGGAAAGTTCAGCTAATTCAATGAAATTCAACGATCACGACAAGAGCTAGTGTTCTCCGCATATAGGCCTACATTTGGATGAGCGTCATTCAGATTCATTCCTCGTGAGGAAGAGCTGAAGGAATTAATTTATTCTAGAATGTTTTGACAATCGTAAATTCTGGGCAATCGACATGTACATACACCTACTTTTAGCCCTTTGTGTAATTACAAGAATCTCTGTACCGGTAGGTCTCTATGTAGGCATATGCACATGTCTTTCGATTTTCTCAACCGCCTTCAGTCAATCATCTTCACACTTTCCAGGTGTATTGCTGGGGTCTCAAAATAATGAAGTGTTGAGTATTTCAAAACTTGTGGACTTAGGTAGACTTACCGGGTACTCCCTCTCTTAGAAAAGTAGGGAGTTCCGTACCACCTCTGAAAATTATTTTTTGTTGCACTGCTTGACCCTTTTGGTTACTACCCAATAGTTGATATTCCTAGCTGCAGGAATGCCAACAGACCTATTATACAAAGATTTTCATGGTTCATTGAAGAAGTTATCTGTTAAATTGTGGAATGAGCTGTTAATTCCGTTTGATATATGTGATGAACATTTGGATATAATCCTGAAAAGATAAAAAAATCAAGGTTGACGTATTATACATGTATTTTATGTTTCCTTTCATACTTGTACTGTTCAGATACAACTATACAATCTAAGGACTAAAACATATATTGTGTTACTACACGTTGCCTTGATATGTTGCCACATAAAGCAGCGGTTCAAATAATGTGTTTTTTTTTTTTGCTCACACTAACTAAACAAATATAAATGGTTCTGGTGCAATGCATTTTATTTAAAGTCATGTCATAATGAGGTGGGGCCAGGATCTCCATAACAGATAGAATAACTGATAGGTCCTTTGTGGGTTGATAAACAAATTGCACTAGCAGGTCGTAACTGGTCATTAGTTATAAGAAAAATAAAAAGAGAAAAAGAGCAATAGACCCATTTCACAGCCATTGGGCTGTACTTAGTCAACACTTAGTTGTCTTCAAGGTTAAGCATCATCACCAGTCACATGGGCTGTTTTATGCTTTCGATTTTGGCTGTTCACATTATCTGCGATGACATAGTAATGTTTCGGTTATGTAACGTTTAAAATTATTTGCCCAGGTAAACATGCTTTTAACATGTTTGTTATTTGCCTTATGTATAAGAATATACAGTTTTATTTGCCACGTATGTAGATGTAGGTTACGTTTATTTAGGAAATACATGTATCTGAATGACGTAGGTTATGTTCCTTTACTCCAGAAGCTCGAAAATATGGCATTTGCTCAGATTGAACCAAGAGAACTTTATCTTACTTTCAGCATCCGGGCATTATCCCATGTTGGAGGGGAGACGAGGTTACGTGGTCGCATTAAATGAAGGTAGCGTAGAGGAAGACCATGTAGCGTACTTCTCAAACTCACTGCACAGAAAGGCGACCACGGCCTTGGCGACCTTTAACCCCTGGCTGGCAGAGCGCGGTGAGCACCGGCGAATGGAGGAATTGCCTCCCGAAAAGCTAGACGAATATTTAGTGATGTTTTTTAAAACTCTGAAGAAGCAGAATGGAACTGACTACTTGCCTAACTCCCTGAAGGCTCTGCGGACGGGCATGGTGTACTACCTGAAAACCTGTGGCTACCAGGAGTCTATCGCCAGGGGACCAACGTTTGCAAGAAGTCAACAAGCCTTCAGACAAAAGCTGATGGAAGTAGAGGCTGTGTACAGTGGATCTGGAAACGAAGCCGCCACCGTGCAAACTGCGGAGACTACCGAGGCGTTTTCCAGTTGAGATTTTCCATTAAAGACGACAGGACCGTGAACCTGAGGATGCATGGGTTCGCTTAACACTGATCACTCTCGAATGATGTCCAACCATTGGCGGATACATTGTGCTTCGGTGTTCGATAATATTACAAAATGTTTGATAATTTTGAACAAGATCAACTTTAACATCTGTCACCACGAAAATGAAAACGTAAAAAATGTTCACGTATGTAAACTGTACATTCCATCAGAACCAGTGCAAGCAAACAAGAACACGTGTATGGATGCGTGCGTTTAAGTAAAGAAGTAGCAGCGCTTGCATGTACAATAGATGAGCGCGTTGGACAGTGATTACACCATGATAAAGGAATATGGTGCATGGACCCGTTGTCATTATGTGCCTTATTGAATATCAAAAGAAAACTATGTTTAACACCCCCCCCCCCCCCCCCAGTTATGTTGAAACCCATTGTTAAATGTTTCACTAGTGTTTTTTTTTTGTTATGCCTGTTTAATTTGTGTTTTTGAGGTTATTTGTGCAAACATGTTTGTTGTATTATTTTCCCTGTACTTCTATCTTTTGTCAAATGATGTATCCATCTGCCTTCAATGTTCTCGGAGTTATTGTAAGAAAAGAACTTGCAGTGCTGAGTGAGTTGCTTTGCTTGAAGCTCGCTGAAGTTGACTTGCCTTCCATTACTATGGCACCCACAATCAGCTATCAGTGCACGTGGATTTACTTTGTACGTGTACATGTTTTCTCCAATTACCCGCCAGCAATGATTTATACGTGCCGATTTTATTTGCGTAACAGCACACCGTTGAAAAAACACAGAATATAACCGACATTCGTATACCATTCGTAGCCCATAAAGGGCGTTCCAAGTATCACTGTAACACACGCGCGAGAGCACACCGTTACAAACACAAATCACACGGTGACACACGGAGAAAACGTGCACAAGCACAGACCATAGGCACACACGCAGAACACCCCGTCACACACAGAACACCTCTTCACACGCAAAACACAGTCACACTCGCTGAACACACTACCACACACGGATAGACTCGCGCGCGCTCACACTGAACTCAGTGTCACGCTAATGTTAAAAAAAATGTTCTTACATATGTATGTATTGAATAAACTTTCTCTTGCGAGCCTATGAAGTCAAGGAGGCCACGGGGATTCATTCCGTTATGACATGTGGTCGTCTTGCTGTTCTCGCAATTTTCACGGGTTATTTCTGGAAGTGAGACTTAAAAAAACAGTTTTGCCCATGTACATATATAGAAATTTTTCTGTCATTGGCAGTCCATAACATTGGTTGATCATGTTACATTTCGAACGAAAACCAAAATATATGATGATCGGAATTATTCAGGAATGAATGATTGGTATTTACAGCCACAACGGAAGGATCATTTAGACCACCTGCCCGTTGTCAATTATTCTGAACATAAGATCCTTGACTGTATTACCGGCACAGTCTTTTTTATTACGTTCTCAAAACATTGTATCTTTATTCAGCAGAATGGGCGTCGGCAATTCAGGGTATTTCCAATGTGTCCAGCTTTGCTGATGAGCACTTACCACGGCTGCCTGTACAACAGCGGCCGAAAGCGACGGTCGAAAGTCGACAACAAGAATGGAACACGACCAGTTCTATCCGTACTTTGCGGCGGTGGTTGCTTCAAAGGCCAGTCGTCGAGAACAGAGCCCCGGAAGATATCCCTCCTGAGGAACTGGACGCGTACTTAGCCGAATTCTACATGACAGTTCGAAGGAATGACACCGGAACAGACTACCGGCCGCACGCCATGAAGAGCCTGCGGTACGGGATTGGTCGCTATCTGAAGCAGCACAACTATCAGATAGCCATAACACGTTCACCTTTGTTTCACAAGAGCACGCTTGCTTTTATGGAGCGCATAAGATCATGGAATTATGGTGCGCAAGAGATGAACCCGTCGTGTTGAAGTTCGTGCGAAAACAAATGTGCCCTGTTCGTATGCAAATTGATTATAAACCGAACAAAACAAAATCTAGTGTGAACCTGAAAGCGAAAGTCGAGTGACAAGACGCATGGGTAGTAGTTCAAGAGGTAGGTGAAAATGATCAAGCTACCGCTTTGTTTGGCAGTGAGAACGCAATAGTTTGTGCCTTTAGTTGGACACCATGGAACTAGTGTGTATACTATACATGAGATTACCTAAGGTGTTTGCTACCTATGACGACTGAATTTAAAATGTGGTTTGTGGCGTAAAGCAGGAACATGTAAGTGCAGTAAATCTAAGCGTCAAGCCATAGGCTACCGTGACGTAAACAGTGAAGATAATGTTACGTTCAGTGATTGATTTGATTTGATTTAGGCAGTCTGGCATAATTGAGGCATAATATGTCGCTCAGTTACTTGCGTATGTTTTTTTTTGTATATTCTGTACATGGGACAAACATTTTTTGTATCGTCACTGACTTGCGGTGGACCGACATGATTCACTGTCTGACTGCAGATAGAAGGAGCATTTTATCGCCATCTGTTGGATTGAACAAAGGAAATGACGAATATCGACCCGAGATATAAATTTATGAATGCACTGACAAATTAATGCAGCTATCAGTAAAAACTACTTTCCAGCGAAAGTGTATATCTTAGTTTACTCTCTTTCACAGACATTTGGAGGGCAGATTTTACCAGCATGATGTCCTCTAGGAATGACAGGTTGCCCGGACAAATTCGTGCATTACCCGCTGTGGAAAATACGGCATCAAAATTACAGGTGATGCGGAACACCTTATGTGCCGTTAAAGTGCTGCAGAGGTGGTTGGCACAGAGAACTGTGTCGGAAACCAGGAATATTCAGGATATACCGCCCATAGAGCTGGACAGCTATCTGACGGACTTCTTCACCAACGTTCGCCGCCAGGGTGCAAGGGGAGATTACCGACCGAAAACTATCGCCAATCTCCGAGACGGGATATGTCGTTATCTAAGGCAACAGAACTATCAGCACTTGATCACGTCTTCTCCCTTGTTCATCTCTAGTCGGGCAGCGTTTAGAGACAGGATCCGGTGTTCCGATACTCAGTCATTGTGATTCACTACGGTCTGTCCAAATTGTGTTTCACGACAACCACAGCATTGTTTTATCATCATCTTTTTACAATAGTGGTTTTAAAAAGTGCGTTATTCCATACGCACAAACACCCAGGCCTGCACACACAAAATATTTCTAAATGTTATAAAAATCTTGACATTATTTTATTCGTTAAGTTAACTTTAAATTAGGTAGGCTCGAATTTGTTTGTGTGAACTGATGTAAGTGTTTGCCGTGAACTGTTTGTTCGCGTGTTCAGCAATCCACTGTGTATCGATCTCTCCATAATGTCACATTTTCTTTATACATACAAATGGATATAGACAAGTTGTTTTGTAGTTATTATTGTGAATAATATAATATCAAACTGTGCGTAGTTTTTGAAGTTTTGAAATAAACGGTGGCGGAGATAGCCTGCATTTCCGCTGCATTTCAGTAAGCCGCTGTGTAAATTTGTTTTTGTTTGTTTGTTTGTTTTTTTGGGGGAGGGGGAGGGGGGGTTATGACTTTTCAGGGGACAACAATGAAAGCGGAGAGGTATATATAAGCGGTATTATGAAGTCTATTGAAAATCTTGGGTAAGCCACACGAGTTTGCGAGTATGGGTAAAGGATTCCAGGAAAACCTGTGACTTTACACAAAATTTGCTTCTTTTTGAGTGCTGTATAGTTTGTGGCTTATCTAGCAACGTATTCCAACTTAAAAAAAAAAACACCAGAGACCTTCACACACATATGGAAGAAAAACTGATGATTTGTCTTCCGGTATCATAGTCTATTTAGAAAGTCGCCTATATTCCAGCTGGTTGTAAAATCAGTCATACTGGCTACCAAAATTGCCTTTAGTCGGTCACACGTAACACAAGCTCTACATATGGATACATTTGAAGTTAATATTCTTTGCTAGGAAAATGAAGTTCCAACACTTTTTCTAATTCACAATGTTGAAGTCCATAAGTTCGGTTTCGACGACAAGAGCCAATTCCTCGGGTGAGGTCATAATTATTCAAAGTCCAGTGGCATACCCGGTATTGGGCGGAATTCAACATGTTTTGAAGTCGAATGACATCAGTTACATCAGTCGACTTTATTGTAAACCCTGTTTCTGACACTGCCATATTTGAAGTCGTTTGCCCATTTTAATATAATATAACCTTAATACATGAATTTTACAGTATTTTTTGTAGTTATGATCTTACGGCAGTGTAGTTTTGGAGATAGATATTAGGAAATTAAAGCGATCTAGTTATTCGCAGAGACAGTAGAGTAGGCTGTGTCATTGCATGGAGTTTGTCGCTTGTCGGTGCAGCCATTGTAAAACAAATTACTCGACACGCCCATTGTCCAGCATGCAACTTGTTTTTGAATGACCATGACGTCACCCGAGGCAATGCGTTCTTGGTGTCGAAACTAAGCTTATGGAGTTTAACATTATGAATTAGAAAAAGTATTCTAACTGCAATTTCTTTGTAATAGCCTGGACGCCCAAAGTATCCGTGTGTATAGCTTCGGTTGTTGTGTGACACCGGCTAAAGGCAATTTTGGTAGCGAGTATGACTAATGTTACAGACGGCTGAATATGGGCGTCTCTCTAAAAGAAATAGACTATAGTTCATGACTGGTGAGTACACCCATGTCAAACCAGAAAATCCACAGTAACGGCGACAATCCTAGCAGAAATGTTTTACCTTTCGCGAGATTCTCGCACATGTCGAATACCGCTTATTGATGTTCTGTTTTCACGCCTCGTGAGGTACAGCCATGACCTTATAATTTGGTGGCTGCATTGTGGGATAGTTTATACATTCTAATATTCTGGATCATCTATAATATGTGCTGGAAACGGTATTCAATGAAATCATAGTATACATTTGAATATATGTAGGACTTCAATATATTCCAGTCAATTTGAATATATGTAGGATCCTGTAATCTCTGGATGCTGGTAGTGGATTATACATGCTAAAGACATAACACGTAAGCCGGGATTTATGCATATGGAGAATATTTAGTTCTGTTTAGGTTATTAGTCTTGATATATTTTGTCTGTAATATGCATCTAGTTTCCCCTTCTGTCCACATTACCGTCTGCCAAGTGTGATCACTGTGTAATTCTAACTGCATCAGAAGAAGAACTGTGGTGACAGTGAGACTCCTCATCACAATTTGAGGGCATCTTTTGCTTGAACTGTGTATCGTGTACGCGTAGCCTCGAATTGAAAAGTAAAGATTTGAATAGTAATGGCGAAGGCTATTTTGTTGCACTGGATCGACTTTTGACCGAAATGTTATGTGGTAGCCATGTGGATCCGTCAGCAACGGAAATATGTTGAGAATCGACTCATAAATAGGTTCAAAGATTGGTGATTTTTCTCGTGAAAGCAAACATGGTTGGACAATATTTTACAAACGTTTGACCTTTCTTGAGGTCAAAAGTAATATATCCACACAACCAAATTGATTAAAACTTGGTACATGGTTTCCCTGGTGTGCCTCCCTGAATGTATTCAACTGTGGTCGGCGTATATGACCTTTGCCCTACATTTTTAGTTCAGAGGTCACATATCACATGTAAAGCTGTATCTCGAAAATACTAAACGAAATTTAATTCTTCCACACATCTGGGACATATTCAGTGGAACTTCAGGTTTGTAATCAAATGTTAAAAAGTACAATATTGCTGATTGAATTTCATCGTAGGCACGCGACATCGCGTACATATGGGTAAATAGACCCCGGTGCTAGGATTAATGCAAGCTGTATCGAGTTAGTCGACTTTGTTAGTCAATTTGCTAAGGATTGGCCAGGGTACAGATAACGTATTGCTGCTATTTTTCGCGCATTTGTAGATCCTTTGGAGTGCAGCAATGTGCTGATGCTATATATTTGACCGAAGTCATTATACTGTCATTGTATATTTTCCTTGCCAGACGCACTGACCAGGACGCAAGGCTACACTTCCGGTGCGTCCGTCTATCGCCATGAACAACACTCGAACACTGAAGGGAGTCAAGCGAAAGTCACTGAGAAGATCACGGCTAGTGGTGTGGGCGTCTTCACCCGGTGGCTCCAAAGAAACCATGGTATCGCGGACGTCAGGATGGAACACTTGGATCCCACGGACCTTGACTCATACCTTTCACGATTTTTCTCGACAGTTAAGACACGGGACGAAGGAGACTACCTTCCAAAATCGTTCAAAAACCTCCGAGAAGCTTTGGTTCGCCATTTGAAATATCACGGCTACCCTCATTTGATCGTATCCTCGCCGTTGTTCACCAGAAGCCGTATGGCATTTAAACAAAGAATGAACAGTTTGAAAGCCGTCGCAAGAGAAACAGAGTGGAAGCGTTTTGTTTGAATTAGCGAGTTTCAGTCTCTCATGAGACCTCTTCATTCGATTTGTGTCGGCCTGCTAATAAGATATTGCACCGATATTACATTAATGTAAAATAAATACATGGGAGTAATTATAATTATGTGTTTGCGTTGGTAATTTAAAACAATGCATTATAGCGGTGTCTTAGGAATAGGTGCTTTATGAGTTGTGGTAGAGATCGCTGTGAATATTCTGAATTTGATTGTGTTTTCGGATATTACAATGACCTGCGTACATGTACCGTTCGGATTATGACCCATTCGGTAACACAGCGTTGAATAGTTGAGCAACCTGTTGCTTTACGAAGTGACCAGAGGCATTGTCGTATGTTGCGAGAATCCAAACTGCATAATTTTGCAAAGTCGAAGTTGACATAAACCTTATCGTAAACCTTGTGCATTTGTAGCAACTATACCTCACAGGAATTTGAACAGTTGCTTGTAACGAATGGCAGGCTATGTAAGATGCGTCATATTTCTACTTACATGGTTGCTCAGAGATAGGATAGGCAATATATGGTATCAGTAAGCCTCAAATAAAATAAAAAAGAATAGAAAACAAAACACGTCAATTTAGCGCAGAAAGCGGATGTATGAGCGAATCGCTTCAGTGATGTGACCTTTGTTTTCAGAACCAAGCAAAGGGAGATAACCTGGTCACCAGACATGACATCCCCTGCAGGATATGGGAATATACATGTAACCGCTGTTGACTAATGAATATCCAAGTATTTTGCCTGATGCGGGATTAACATGAGCACGGGGGCTTTTCATGTACGCCTGGCCGAGTAGTTTATGTGTCGGCGTGGTTTGTGTCTCGCCAGTGGAACGTGTGATTCGGAAAAACTTTGTTAAAGGTGCTATGTATTTGCTACCAACAGAAAGCTAAATTATTAGTGAACAAGACAACAGAAAATTTTAGTAAACGGGTTAATCTTTAGTTAATTGGATTAATCTTTAGTGAATCAGGAGAACGGTAAAAGCGGGTGGTGTCGGCGAAGTGGCAATCCTCGTTTTCCTCACTGTTGAATTTGAAATAATGCATTGCCTCTATACCCATGATGTTTATATGACGTAGCTTGCCGTTGGTTTCAACTTGTGGGTTAAGCCCCTGTTTTATAACCATGTACCTTTGCTGGCATACAACCTACGAAATCTAGCGGCTCAATACCACAAAGCGTCTTTTTAGTATTACAGACAAAGGCAATGTATGGGAGACCCGCGAATACCAATATGAATGGAGAAGATATACTGCTTTGAGATCGACGAACACATTACTCGTTGTATAGAAACGACGTATTTCGTCTCTAAAAGAGGATGATTTCTTCGTCGTGACGTAGTTAAGTATAGTATGGTGCTATTGTGTAAAGAACGATACATAAGTCTGCTGACTTTAACCGTTGCAGACTGTCTGTACTGATTTGCATTCCCACATACTGTATATTTTACAATCTAACACAGGTGACTCAGGAGAATATGGCAGTGTTTCCCTGTTAACGCGTTCACAAATGAGCCCACGTGTTTGATTCCTGTTTTCGCTGCCCCCTCTATGGCTTTAAGTCAGGGGGTATTGCCAAGTAACTGTTGAGGGGTGGTGGTTTATTCCGGGTTATCCTGCCTTATAATGAAACCCGCACGACTACCGTCATACAAGTGCCAGAATATTCATAACGGTACTAAACACCATTCAGTCAATCAATTAATCAATCAAATAATCTGTTATAATGACATAAAACATTCAACCTGTTATATGACAAAATGTGGAACTTCCTTGGTCCGTGGCAAATTCTTTTTTTTTTATGTTTTTATTTTTTATGTTTTCCCCTCTCGCCCTCCGCTCGTTTTTTTTTTTGCGTTACACTTTGTGAATATTTATCAGATATCGGTAACGACATTTGCAAATTGATATATCTGGTTTGGATTATGGTTACATGTGTGGAAATCATGAACAGATGTGTTGTATGTAGAACAATATCGAGACCGACATTTCGATTCACGTGTTTACGAACTGTTGCAGATGGTCGTGGAGTGGATTTCAGAACAACTCATCCGTGGTACGGCAGAGCAAGGGGTTACACCCCACATGTTTGGCGTAATCCGTCAGGCATTGCCATGGGCACATCCGGGGCCAGAGTTAGACCAGCCATCAAAAGTGTGACAAGGGCATTTACCACTTGGCTTAGGGAGGAGCCGAGGTGTGAAACTCGGAACATAAACGCTATCCCGGCTGCGGAGTTAGACAGCTACCTGGCCACGTACTTCGCCTGTGTAAAACGCAAGGACGGCTCAAATTATCTGCCGAAATCTTTCAAGTCGATGCGGGAAGCCCTTACACGTCATATGAGGGAAACCGGTTACCCACATTGTATCGTAAAGTCAGTTCTTTTTGCGAAAAGCCAGATGGCGTTCAAGATCAGATACCGTGGCCTGTGTCAGGTTCAGACTGGAAGCTTTCAGTGATGAAAACCGGCTAACGCCATTATATAGCTGTGTATCCGTATCCCCTTCAGAGTGGATGCTTTCGACGAAGATCGTTTATTGCCATTGTATAGATATTGTTCATTATATTAATTGTCTACATCAGTTAATTGATGAATAAAGTTGAATGGTACATGTATCAGAATTTAACAACGAAGTAGATGTATGCTTTTTTCAAAGTAAGCCACTTTCACTGTTTAGAACGTTTTTTTTATCATACCACTCGAACGTTTCTTTTTGATTTTCTTATCGTATTCTGCATTAAATATGAAAACCCTTCTCCATATGTTTGTGTCAACTATCTGTTAACATCGTAAATTGTGGGGCGTTGCACTGTTGTGACATAGCTTACTACCAGCGCCTATTAGCTGATGGACCTCTTCGCTCTGTTAAATTTCACTACAATAGGAAGGCACAAGTACTCCAGATGGCAGTTTTCATTTGGAACTTAAGCACGTGTTATTCGAGTGGAAACAAGAAAAGTAACTGCATTCGCTTAAATGCTACTGTGTTATTACTCTCAGCATGAATGATATATTGTCTCATACCATACTTCCCTTTTAATGGCAAACTGTAGCGGGTATGTATAAATACACAAAGTAAACTAGTTCTTACACAGTTTCCTCGTTCTACATGTCCAGCTTGAGCAAAAACTCTTCCTTGCTCTATATATTTGACAGATCTGTCAAAAAGTAATTTCAGGGGTGTACAAAGCAAATATGATCCGCTTAACTTTTCGCTGTTAAGAGAATGCATCTCCATTGAAGTACAGTAACTTGTAGAAGCCTGAGGTAACTACCTCGACTTGATTTCATGTATATTTCATTTTCAGGAAGCGGTTACCCAACCACATCATTTCCTTCTGACGAAGTCTTTTTATTGGTTGATTAATAGAAGGGCTGATTGGTTGATTTGCCAGAATACCCCTCGTGTAGGAGTAATTAAGAGTATTGTAGCTCGCAGAACTTTCCACATGCGCTCCGCGAAGGTTAATTGTCGTCTTCGACACATATTCCGATTGGTTCGAGGTTTGGATTGCGATAGGATCTCAGAGGCGGGTTATCTTTAAAATTTCTGCGGCTTACCTGTCTTTTCGTACCTGTTTACAGATGGCGCTATATCTACGCAGTGCACTGAGGGGCGGTGCTATGGTGTATCTGTCGGACATACGAGTGATATACCGCGCAGGACGCCAGAGGGAGCTTCTGGCAATTACATAACTGGATCAAAAGAAAGAAGATCTATAAAATGCGTAACAAACGCCTTCGCCAACTGGCTCAAGGAACAGCCGAGGTTGGAAACTCGACACTTCAATGACATTGCACCAGACGAGTTGGACGAATATCTGGCGGCGTACTTTTCGATAGTTAAGCGACAAAATGGATCTAACTATCTGCCCAAAACTTTCAAGTCTATAAGGGAAGACCTCGCCCGCCATCTACGAGAGACTGGGTATCCTCACTGTATTGTCAGGTCACCGCTGTTTGTTAGAAGCCAACTTAGTTTCAAGATCAGATTTCATGATCTTCGAAAGGACGCTGATTCGCTAGGCCGGGAAGGATTCGTCTCATCTTAAAACCTAGTATACGAGTCTTAGATAGGTAGAGTTAAGACTATTTAGTATGGTTCAAAATGTGTTGAGACAACATGCTATTCTTGTTCAGGATTTACTTGCCTTACAAAGACAATGGAATAACTACAGTTTCGTTTTATGTCAGACTTGTTTTTTACATTTCTTATCTTTTTTGGAAACTGTGTTTGTTTTTTTTTGCGCAAGTTTTTGTTTTATGAGAAACATGCATGTTAAAATATATATATTTTAATAAGCAGAGAAGTAGTCCACGAGCAATGGTGTTTTATTTTACAGCCATTTACATCCCTGCATGGCCACGACTGTTTGCGTTGTGATAAATGAACTCCAATGTACTAGTTCTAAGGAAGAAATATGGCCCCGCTATACTGTAGTACACTAGGCGAAATTACCTTTGTTCGTGTACCTAAGCTTTTCATTTTACCAACCAGGGCACGCGGAACCTGTAGTTGGCTGATGGGAATAAAGTATCGTTCTCGTAGAAATTGGTCAGTACTTGAGCGATGGCCGAGTTCAAATCCAGCTCCGGTTATAGTTCGCCGGCGGTTATACACGAGCAATTTGGTTAGTTAATGTGTGAAAGGGAACCTTTTCCATTATTGTCGAGCAATAAACCAGACGGCATTTGGATAAGAATATTACTGAATAAACGATTATGACGATTAAGAGAGAACTGAAATTGCGTATTGTACATTGTTTTGCAGTAACGAATCACTGTACAAATAATACATTTCCTACTGCAAAACGTCTTAACTGTAGCTATGCTTACATTTTTGAAGTCTTTAAGACGTTTAAAAAATGCATGTAAGACCACAGGGGACGGAATTATAGCCTGACAAATAAATCAGAGGGTATGTATCCACGCACTCGCCTTATAACCCACCGAGAAACATAATATGGTATGTTCTCCTGAGAAAGCGTTTTGCCTTCTCGAAAACCTCGGTAATGTAACTTTAACGCTGAGGCTATTGTTATCAGTCTTAAGTTTTCTTAAGATTTAAATTGAGCCACCGTATGTAAAAAAGTAGATCATTTATTTTAAAAGAATATTTAACCAAATGCCAGATATCACCATAGATATGTGGGTCAACTTTTCTCTGGTAAGCTTTGGACACTGTATCAATGCGAATTATTACTTTTTCTAAAAACTATAGAGAGTTGGCATTGATTGGCTAATTGAATCTGCGGTGCCTAAAACTGTTGCTATCCATAATGTTTTGTCGCAAAATGTCTTTGTCTTTGCCTTTAAAAGACAGATGTCCCAAGTATTGATTGTAACAAGTAAGAATGATTGTATTCACCTGCATTGTTTATTTACTGTTATTTGTATTATTATGAGTAGCATTTTGTGTTATTTGTTTTAGTATTAAAAATAAAGTATTTTATCTCAAGCCAGTTTTCAGAGTTAATTTCGATTGGAAAGCGCAGCATTGGAGTAGAATATTTCTTTTTCCCCAATTTAAAAAAAAAAAGTGTTTTTAGATTTCCCCGCTCTCGTTGTTCCCATGCTCTTGGTTATACTAATCGATCGACAAAGCTCTTTTGCTTGTCTGTAATCGTCTTTTCATTTTTTTTTTTGTCTCAAAAATTCATTTTTTGGCTGGTATAAGTAAAGTGTTTGTTGTTGTTTTTGCATTGTTGATTTTGCACGTAAAGTTGCACTCCTGCTTTAACCACTTTTCAAACTTTAAACATTTGAACTATTTGATACTGGATAAATAAATGTGCAGTGGTTTCCTTGTCTTTGTGACAGAGTTCACAAATGTCATCATTCTTTCTCTCAGTTTTGTACAGATAGGATTTTATAGGACATATCCGTTGCCAAATTTTATATTGAAAATGTCTTAATTTTATATCACCAGTACTTTCAAAAAGGGGGTAAGAAAATACTTTTTACATTAATATCATTTAGTTATGAGGTATGCTCTCATATTTTCGTATTTTGTGTCACAGTCACCGTCATTCAAAATATAAAAAACATGTGTACCTCCCTTCTGCTTACATAGAAAGCTGTTGTACACAGGATAGGCAGGTAAAAGCACGTTCATGTACGTATTCAGTTTTATATCATTTAGCCACTCCTTTGGTAAATTTTTTACTACTTTATTGTAATCTAAAACTGTAATTATTCCAAATTTGTCCTTAACGTCCTTAAAATTTGCAATATCACGATTAATATTTATTATGTCCCTAATATATAACGTCTTACTTTTATACCAATTCTGAATGAAGTACGATGAGTTCTTAAAATTTGGGTGGCACCATAAGTGTTCATCTAAAATGATTCTTTGTGGTCTTCTTTTGATTTTTCCAAACAAAACTCCCAAGCTTCGAGTGTTTCAATCTTACTTTTATACCAATTCTGAATGAAGTACGACGAGTTCTTAAAATTTGGGTGGCACCATAAGTGTTCATCTAAAATGATTCTTTGTGGTCTTCTTTTGATTTTTCCAAACAAAACTCCCAAGCTTCGAGTGTTTCAATCCAAATGGGTTTTGTTATTGTCTGTACGATATCCTTGACATATATATCTCCAGCGCTTTTCAACTTATCCTAGTATACAGTTGTAATCGAAATTGTTTGCCAGTTATGTTTTTCAAAACAAGCCGTTTTACCCACTTTAATATTAAAGATTGGATAAAAGGCATAATATTAATCATCCGTAAACCCCCATGGGCATAATCTTTTGTTATAGTTCATTTCTTTATTCTATCTGGCTCGTCATTCCAGAAAAATTTGTACAGTAAATTGTTACTTTCTTTTAAAACATAGGGCAAGTTAGCGATATGATAAGATGAATCATTTTGTAGAGTGCAAGAGATTTGATAACCGTTATTTTACCCAGGAAGATGAGGTTTCTTTATTTCCATTTTTGTTATTCTAGTTTTAATTCCTCTATTCTTGCAAACATGTTTCATTCTCCATATGCTGTTGAAATCCGTAGTTGAGAACTGAATACCTGTCTATATGTCTAGTTCATTCACCCAGTTTTGCTTTACGTTCTGGCATAGTTTCAGATTGCACCCAGAGAAAGAGCCTATCCACGCTGCTTTTGTTTTTTTCTATATTAATTTTAGCCGCGAGTATTTATAATATAAATTTAGGCGGTTCAGTGTTTCTACTAAGGTGTTCTGGGATCTATATAGAATCAATTGAGCGTTGTCAGCATATTGACTTATTTTATATTATGTTCCATTTACGGTTATACATTTTATTTTTTCATGGTTTCTTATCATACTACCGAGAACCTCTGCAGGCAACAGAAAAACTTAAGGCGAAATCAGATCTCCTTGTCTACAACCCCTACTGATTAAGGATGGAGAGGATATATATATCCATTTGCACAAGTCGAAATATTTGTTTTAAAAACCTGTAATTATCTGTTAATTGTTTCCAGTACTTGTTTAATGAACCTCCACGATTTGGAATCAAATGTCTTTTCAAAGTCAGTGGACAGAAGCATCCCTGGGATTTCACTATTCATCGTTTCAAACACAATATCGCAAATTAGGCGAATATTGTTATGTATACATCCACCTGATGTGAAACCTTTCTGGTGAATAACCTTTTGTAATGCTAATTTTATTCTATTTGTGATACATGAACTAATAACTTTGTAATTAACCCTCAGTTTTTTAGAACGTTACGCGGTTTATTAGGCTTTGAAAGACACGTTATAATTCCCTGTTTCTGTGTGCTTGACATTTCTCCATCTCTGAAAACCATCTTTGAAGCTCTGACCATAACTTGTCCTATATTTTTCCAAAACATCTTATAAAACTCAACAGGAAACCCAGCCATTCCTGGAATTTTATTATTTTTCATATTTTTGAAGCAATTTGTTAATTCCTGATAAGTTATTTGTCCCTCAAGCTGTTCTGCTTCAGACTTTGTTAATCGACTGTCTACTGCAGTTTTAGTATCTACTGTTTCATAATTTACATCTGAACTCATGTACAAATTTTTGTAATATGTTTTTTGATCTTCTGAAATCTCGAATGTTTTGAATATTTCGTTTCCATATTCTAGTTTGAGTTTTGAAATAAGCTTATTGGTATAATTTCGTTTTTCTTAAGAGAAAAAAAGTATTTGCTCGGTTTTCTCCGATGTTCTACATTCTATTTCTACATATTTGGCCTTTGCTCTTATCATTATGGCATCCATGTTTTATTGCCTGAGATCTTGGTATTCTGTTTTCAAATGATCCAGCGTCATAAGTTTGTTTCGCGTATTGTAGTATAACATTTCTCTATTTCTTCTTTTACTGCTAGTATTTCGATTTCCAATTTTGTTTCTCTGCTTCTTTCTTTTTCATTGACCCGTATTTAATTGTTTCTCCTCGTATCTTCATTAACTAAACTTCTGAAAACAAAGAGTCACTTATGGTTAATTGCAAATTTGCCTTGGTTATGGCTTTTAAAGTTACTCTCTGATATGGCAATGATGTATACTCATCAGCTGTTTTGCTTATCACTGTCTTAATAAGGTCAATGTAGTGTAGACCTTTCAATAATAAACAATATAATTTCCAATGTCCTCACAATTTACAAATTGACTTGCCAGTGTTATAGCAGAGTGGTCACTTCGATATCCAGGTTTATATTTCGACTTTAGTACAAATGTTAAAAATGTCTTTACTCTCTAAGAAAAAGTCCAATCTGGCTTGCTGCCTGGGTGTTTGTCGTCTCCGTGTAAATTTCCATTCATTTTCATGATTTACTCTCTAGACATCGATATATTCTTCATTCAACATATTTAATACTGTCGGGCGTGCTTTAGGATTATTTGTATTCAAGCAATGTTTAGTGTCTCTGATTTGATCTATTACTATGTTCCAGTCTCCGCAAATGATAACTGATAAATTTCCTATGTTTTTTTCTCATTAATATGGTTATAAAACAAGGTTGGTCTGTGCTAGGTCCATATAAACTATATAGATTTACAGGTACTTCATGTATCACTAAGTCCAGTATGATAAAATTGCCAAGTGGGTCGATTCCCGCGTTTTTTTTTTTTTTTTTTTTTTTGACTTTGTAATCAAAGTTTTGATTGAACAGTATGATTATACCTCTAGACCGAGAGCTGAAGTGGCTAACCCAACCATCGTATTCCCATTCCTTTTCATGAATTTCGCTGTAACTTGAATCACTATGTATGTCATGTAAACAGATAATCGAAACATTTTTTTCTTGTTATAGTGGAAAACATCATGTCTCTTTTTTTCGGTGTGCGAGTCCTCGACAATTCATCGAGACTGTATTTACTCTTTCAGCCATCCCGCATTTTGTAGGTTAAAATAGTAAAATATGCGCCTTTTACATTATGTTCCCCTTTTCTTTTAGGTTTTATCTTTTACTTATTGTCCTTTGTTTTTAATTTTGCGCTAATATGGTTTGTTTTACAGAAGTGTATTTTGAGTTTTTCTCCTTTTTACCTATAATCACACATTCGCAGCTGTCCCATTCATTTCTGTATTTATCCTCCAGCAATCCCACTGATAGTTGAACATAATAAAATTAGTCTCATCATATTGACAAAATCTGTATATTATTCTTAAATTTAATTGTTTACAGTTCTCATTAAGCGCGGATGTTTCATTTTTAACTTAGGTACAAAGCAGCATAAGTACAGAGGGAGAAATATAATTACAAAGCTTGTCTTCTTTATATTAATATGAAGATATTTGGTGAAAACTGTTAATTTTATACTGATCATATAGCAATTTGGTATAGGCTACAAGCTCGATCTTCACTACAATTGTTCTACGTCAGATAACTAAGACAGCATTATTCATGTAGTTAAGTAATGAGGTTTTTAGAGGCTGTTACGTGAGTTACAGTTGTAATAGAATACTACCACTTAACATATACATCCAATAAGTACATAAATCGTTCTTCAATTCAATTAATTATTCCTGGGTATTGTCAGAGTTGGCCGCAGATCTTCCATGTGCTAAGCTACGAGATCGAGGGGGTCGTGGTGTTGGGGACGACAAACTAATCAGGTCATCAATACATGTCGTCGATCTCACCTGTCTTATGTTGTCGTTAAAGGTCTTTGCGAAAATTTTTCCGTCACGTGACCAAGCAGATTGGAACATTGGATGAGCTGATGCAACTTTTAGTAAATTCTGATTTTTCGGGGTCGTCGTCTTTTATAACGATGTTGAATCCATTTACAGCCCTTCTAACCGTCATGACTTTCAGCTTTATGAACTTGACTGATATCGCTCTTGGTTTTGAGCCTAAATCTGGTCCCGGTCTGTCCCAGTCTGATGTTAATGGCAGCTGAAGTTTGAACTGGAGAATTTCAGCAACTTCCCCTTAACACTGGTCAGTTGTTTGAGAGACACTGCCCCCTTCTACCCCATAAATTCTTATGCTTTGTTTGCGGGTTTTGCTCTCGAGTTTGTTGGTGCAATTCGAAAGCTTCCCACCATAATGATGTGCAGGTTTGTAGGTCCCACGTGGGAAGGTTCGTCAGCAATTTTTGGCTTTTCGGTTTCCTCGAACATGTACTTAACTTTCAATTGCTTGGACATACAGATCTATAAGTTATTGTGCTGCTTGACTGAAACATTATGTGCTGACACGGTCATTAATGTATGTATAATTAAGGACACAGAAGTTTAAATGTTTTCATGCAGCCATGTCTAACTTTTACAGGTCCAATAGTGTTCCCTTTGCGCTGTAGATCCTCAGCATCAGGCTTTCTTACCCAAAGTCGTCGGAGCTCACTAGGGGGCACCACCACCCGAGAACCGTCGGGGGCAGCTGCGCGGAGGTCGACCGTTAGTTTAACGAGCATCTTTACCAATTGGCTCAAAGAATCTCCTAGATCTGAAGAGAGAAAATTGATCGACATCCCACCGGAAGAATTGGACAATTACCTAGCCACATTCTTTTCGAATGTAAAACGACGGGATGGGTCTAACTACCTGCCGAAGTCTTTCAAGACCATCCGAGAAGCTATCACTCGGCATCTGAAGGAGACGGGCTACCCTCATTACATAGTACAGTCACCCCTCTTCAGCAACAGTCAGCAAGCCTTCAAAAGGAGGTTCTATGATCTACGGAAGGAGTTTGGACTACCAAGACCAGGCCTGATCAACAAAACGTAAACCACCTAAATTATATGTAAGGATTTTGTGGAAATGATAAATATATCGGAAATATATGTCTCCAGTCTTATTTTTAAAAGCAACAATCATAAACTGGAAGTAATGCATTCTGAACAATTGTTTTACAATTTTATAACCCACTGGCTGTAGTGATTCAAACTGCAGAGGGTCTAGTTCTCCACTATGTGAATTTACCACGTGAACCAGAACCATTTGACCAATACACTGGCGACATATAGCTCATGAAGATGTTAATGTCATCGGAAAATAGGAAATTGATGTCTTTCAAACTAAGAGCTTCGTTAATAAATAAAAAAAAGAGTTTGCAAAAAAGACATTTAATATGAAATATATTAGTCATGGTAAGGAAGGGTAAATTGTTACGCGATGATCACTATGCCAAGTATAACCTAGACAGTCACAGCTACAGGTATGCCTTAGATTCTAGTTTGTACACGTGGGGGGAAAAAGGCGGTTGCAGACCTCAGTGTTGAATTCCGTTTCCAGTGTGTGTGTTTTATTCTGCTAGCAGTTGTAAACTGTAGAGGACTTTTAGCTGTTGTGTGCATGCGTGATATGCAATGTTGATGAAAAGAACTATTGGGTTGTAAATGAAATGCTAATCGTCAACAACTGGCTTTACAGTGTTTTTTTTTTCTAAAGGAGCGATTTTACTAAAACTCGTCGCATTTCATACGTGTGTAGTTTGGTGCTGTGCCAATCCTGTGAACAATATGAGAAGCGTTTCTTTGGATTTTGGGAAACACATTGAGAACTATATTAAGGGTATGTAGTAAAAAGTGTATGTTGCATTTCCCATTACTCTTGGTATCACGTACTGATTATTGTAGTATGAGTTTTAACTTTGACTGTATTTGCTTCTTATCAAG
Source organism: Liolophura sinensis (assembly GCF_032854445.1). NCBI lineage: Eukaryota > Metazoa > Mollusca > Polyplacophora > Chitonida > Chitonidae > Liolophura > Liolophura sinensis. Next base: position 7,749,035 of record NC_088297.1, on the reverse strand, counting down.
CGCTTCTTTTCTTGCATTTTTAACAGAATCAGTCCTGGTCTCCAGACGACATCATCCCCTTGACGGCTACACGACATCTCAAATCCTAGTTAGACGAGAAACAATCCTCAAAAACACGGCCAGCTTAGTGAAGATCTATTATCGCTGGATGAAGGATAATCACCCTCGTGAAACACGACCCATTGAGGACACGCCCGCCCAAGAGCTTGACCAGTATCTCAGCGGATTTTTCTCCACGGTGCGGCGTAAGGAAGGCATCGACTACCTGTGGAAGAGCTTCCAGACAATGAAGGAGGCCTTGGTACGTCACTTAAAACTGAAAAACTATCCCTACTCAATCCTCACATCCCCTTTGTTTCACAGCAGCCAGATGGCTTACAAGACCAGGTCCCGGACTTTAAAGCGTGCCGGACAGATTCTACCCGCTTTTCCACAGTCCGATGACATGGGTTTCTCAATATCGGAAAACCCGGACTGCACGGGAGAGGAACAGGAACAGTGAATCATATTTCGTTGTGATTACTTTCGTGCGGTATACACGTACACCCTATGTCCATCCCATAGATGCCCGGGCCTGTTTGATGTAGGACTCGTGCAGGAATTTGTAGTTAAAGGCTTATGGAATCAACGCTAATCGCCTCCATTCACCTGAAAAACACTTTGCATATCTCTTCAACGTTTGAAGCCAGGTTTTCCAACCATGTTGAAGAACCGTATTAAGTTTGTGACCTTAGTCATTTTTGTTTGTCTTTACAATATCATTGAGACCATGTAATTCATATTTTATGACAGGCTTGCGATATCTGTTGAAATAATTATGTAAGCGTTTAAACGTCACATACACCCCTTTAGTTACGAAGACGTCATATTGTTTTTTCTATCGTTTTTCATTGACCTAGACCTGTATTTCAACGTCTTTAAGGCTGTGTCTCTGTTGTCCTACAAACAGACTATCTGTGTCAGATGTGCCTATAGCCTTTATGTCCACGCTTGTATTTAGTACATTGCGTTCTACTTGTTTATATATTATTACGAAACTTTACGCAGAGTTGAGGAATGGCTGTGTCCGGTCATCTGTATACAGCTAATCAGCGACGATTCTGTAACTAGTTGATGTACTGCATAGTCGAAGACATACAAGTAAGCCATGAAGGCGTGTGATATGCGACCGGCCTGTCTGGCTTTACGAGGTTAGTATGGGTGAATATCTGAAGAAACAGTATTTCTGTATACAACAGACATCCACTTTTGCCAGTCTCTAAAATAAAAGACCACCCCCACGTTGTCCATCTTTTATTTACGGAAGATCACGTAGGATCACGTAGGCCACGTGGGTTGCCTTCCATTGGTGCAATATGATATACTCAGTAGCACACTTCTTTACCATGTTTTGGAGTCAACTATCCTTTTCACTTATATTTAATTACATATGATAAGTATATCTGAACTCAATAAAGATGTTCATATCTAATAGATGGCCTGTTCTTACGCTCACGCGGTAGAGACATTTGATTAAATATGCACATGTTGTTTGGAACACATTCGTCATCTAGATTTCTACATATTCTAGCGACTAACCTAAGGTACAAGTGAAACGGGGAAATACAGGGAACTTGCTGGCTCATTCGTCTTATGTCGTCTGCAAACGAGCCCTTGACGAATGTTTATAAATGATTTGGGTTGATTGATTGGTATTAAACGCTGTGCTCAAGATTTTTCTTTACTGATCTGATGACGGTGGCGTTTGTGGGAAGATAAACCTCCTGACTAAAGAGCGGCCGAAGGTGAAAGGCCTGCTATTCACAGCAATCCACCTTCATGAGACATCGAAGCACCTTCCGAATGAGCAGATTGAGTAATGGAATCTACCTGTCAACGGCCTCGCTGTGGGTTTACTCTGACGTCAGCATGTTTATAACATACTTGGTTCTGTTCATAGATTAGCGTCCACCCACAAACCTCACTTCTGTCGATCAGTGAAATCTCATGCACTTGTAGGGCGTAAAATACGTATATATATCAAGAAAACGAAAAGGTATAAATTCACAATTTCTAAGAACTTTTTCTTAATTGAAAAAACATACTTCGTTTTGCCTTTAAACTATATAAACACTTGGGCAGGGGTAAATGGTTTATTTCTTTTATTTCATGATGGTGGATTGGTACGTAAAATCAACAAAAGGAATACGACAGCTCTAGGTAGATAATTTTTACTGAGGTGAATTTGCAGCATCAGGTGTGAACATCATGGGACTCTCAAAAAACCAACAAAAGAGATCTGGCCCCAGATGAATGCTTTCCTCCTTCAATGAAGAATGTTAGATACTCTCGAGCGTTGAGCTATTTGATGAAGGTGCTGCAGTCTATATTTAAAGGCCTTTTGACTATCTGCGAATAGCTCAGACACAGTGATGGAATGTGGATAGTTACAAACCTTGAGGTATCTCTCGATGCCATCCTTTAACGCTCTGAATGACTTGGGCAGGTACTCGCTGCCATCTTTCTTAGTGCTGAGGGAGAAGAACTGAACTAGGTAGACGTTAAGTTCTGTTGGGGGAGTTGTTCTATTCGATCGCAGTCACATATGTTCTGCTCCCTTAACCACCTTGTAAATACCGTCACACAACTGGCTGTGTTTTTAGTGGTAAACACGGACTGCCCGACACAGCAATCACTAGATAATGACTTGAAGTTCACAGCATCACGTTTCCTCCCTCTCTCTTGTGTTGTATGAACAGCAGGCATTCCTACAAAGAAACAGCCAATGATTATTGGACGAACTTACAAGCAAGCTTGATTGATCTATTGGTGCTTGACACCGTATACTCAAGAATTGTTTACTTACATATATATATATATATAAATATGGCATCGGTCGGTTTTATGGGTAGAGGAAATCACCGACCCTCGCCCAGCAGGATGTTGGATGTACTTGAAACTGTGCGTAACAAATGCTACCCTTCTGACTTGATTTATTTATTCGATTGGCGTTTTACGCTGTAGTTAAGAATATTTCACTTATACGACGGCGGCCAGCATTAAGGTGGGAGGAAACCGGGCAGAGCCCGGGGGAAACCCACGACCATCCGCAGGTTGCTGCTGACCTTCTCACTTACAGCCGGAGAGGAAGCCAGCACGAGCTGGACTTGAACTCACAGCGATCGTATTGGTGAGAGGCTCCTGGGTCATTACGCTGCGCTAGCGTGCCAACCAACTGAGCCACGGAGGCCCCCTTCTGACTTGAAGCCGCAGCCCAAATAACGAGAGCTGTATTGAAACACATGACCTTATTGGCCAAGGGCCTAATAGTTGCAGCGAGCAAACAAATTTTGGGCAGCTGAGTAAGAAAAATCCCCAGGACAAAGAAGAACAGATTGGAACACACACAATCCCGCTCGGTCTAATTTTTTCTGAGTAAAAAATAAGTATTTTGTTAGCCAGACAATATAGACTACACAGGCATGGATGTACTTGAAACAGTGCGATAGGCAATGAAGACTGAACATCAAAAAATGCAGATTAAAAAAATAAAGAAAGCAAAGGACTTGTTGAATTCACTTCAAGTTGACTCTTGTTGAGTGAACAAAAGTTGAGTGGTGTTGGATAGTCTGGACGGGGCTTAAAACTGGTGCTAGACAAAAGGCGAGTAACAGAGAATGCAATGAACACCGGATGACAGACAATGGAGAATAAACAACAACGAATGCAATGGGGACTGGGTGATTGCTAGACAATGGATGACAAGAACGTAAATGACAAGATGATAAAACCAACGGCAAAGAGTGCAACTAACATGGGGTGGTAGACAATAAACAAAAAATGCAATTGACACGAGGTGAGAGACAATGAATAATAAACGATAAAGAACGATATTTATACAAGTGATAATGGAGAATAAGCACTTAAAGATTATAACAGACATCCTGTGACACACAATGGGATATCACCACGAAAGAAAACAAGTAAAACAAGGTAATTGACAACTGAGAATAAATAACAATGAACGAAACCGACGTATGAGGTAACAGACAATGGAGAATAGAGAACAAAGAATAGGACGAATATAGCATGACAGACAATCAAGAATAACTGACAATAATTGGAGTTACAACGGGACGATAGACAAAGGATCAAAAAACTGCAAAGGATATAAGGGTCGTTGGATGATAGACAATTGCGAAAACCTGAGCACATTACAATAAGTACTTTTCAAGATACCACTCTTAATGTTTAACACCATTGCTTTCCCAACTTCTCGGGCTATGACAAGCCTAAAAGGCAAAAATGTGACTAGAGTGTGCTAGACAATGGATAATAAATTCCACGAGGTACAAAAATATAGACTAAATGAGAATAACGAAGAATGCAATTGGCACGGGGTGAGGTACGTTGCAGAACAAGAAACAAGGAAAGCACAGGGCATGGCATGACAGAGAATTAGCATTATACGGCAAAGAATGCTGCCAATACAGGGCACTAGACTAAGGTAGAATAAACGACAAAGAATACACAGGCAAAAGTGTAACAAACTGACAGCCTGTGATGGAGAATGAATAACACAACGACGTGATAGACGAAAGGACAACTATAAAGATTGCAATGGACCTTGAATGATACAAAACGAAGAATAAACAACAAAGAATGCAACGGACATTCTAATAACCAAATATTTCAATTATAAAACCGCACAGAGCCCACGGCCATCCGCAGGTTGTTGCCAGGCCTTCCCACATACGACAGGAGAGGGAGCCAGCATGGGCAGCTCACTGTAATGTAGCCTTGTGTATTAAGCCCTAACAAATAGCCCTAGTAACAAATAATAGGAAACAATAAGTGCATTCACTTCTATTATGCCAACCTTGTTGAAATGTGCCATTTCCAAGCAATCGGTTGGAACAAAAACCAGAAATTTGATGGAAACCGCCAGTTTACATGAAAACCGGGTTCATCTTAATACGAACATCAATAAATCGTATGCCCAGTATGAATTATACATGGCTATGATCTCTTTCATACGGACAGACGGACGGTCATCGTGCGTCATGATGTATCCGGCATATTATAACGATGGGATGAAAAGGGGATACAAATAAACACTGCAAAATGTGAACTGGGCTCATGGGCAGATCAAAGCAAGAAGCCTCTGATGTGTTACGTTACGTTCGCATACAGCCGATGACGTTATTCCAGAAGTTGTTGGGCTCGATTTACAAACCGGTTTATTGAGCGACGTTACAAGCAATAGTCCTTTCCGTGGTAATCAATTCTGGGTGTATTGCATCGCCAGGAAAGTTTTGTCAACGTACAGCTATAGATTCAGCTCTGACAAGTGGATCTGTTCTACAAAAGCCACGTTACGTGCACGTGATTACCATGGTGAAGATTTGCCCGGAGTAGTAGGCGCTATGTACATGCATATGTGCGCGCAATTGATGCCTCTGAGTCAGGTCGACATCGTAGCATAAGGTGCATGTAATGCTACAAGCGTTTTGTGTAACCATCCGCAAAGAGGACTGACCGGAACCGGAACATCATCAAACTGATCATCAAGAACATCACAGGAAAAGTAAGAGCAAAGATTCAATATCTAAAGCAAACTTACATTACCAACACTGCTTCACGGGTCCTTTTACCAAATGAAATGATATAAAAGGCCAAGTGCGTAACCCAATACGTAGGTCCTCACGGTACATCAATAGAAATCGAGCGTTTCCATGGAAATCGTTGTTTTAGACGTGTAACAGGGCAAACCTTGCTCCATAAGATTTGGTGTTTGCCCTTCTGCATGTAGAACTGTACAATAAAGGCCTTACAGAATCTATAACTAGCCAGGACACATGGAGCAGCCGATGCTTCCACACAATCCTGTAGTTCGTTCATGCTAACGCTGGTTCGTCCGTAAATGAAGAATCAGGCTGTTGAATTCATAGGTTTACTTGTGGACTGCTGTCCGTCGTTGACAATAGCCATAAGTTTGAGCTTCCTTTGGTGATAAGCTCGTCTACTTTCTGAGAAATGTGGAGAATGCATAATGGATTCTGGATAATTGTTATCTTTTAGGTAGCTTTCTAGTCTTGAGCGGAGAGACCGGAACGTCTCCGGATGAAAGCTTCCACCAGTCAGTTTTTCCGCTTCGCTGAAGAAGAGGGCTAAATACCTATCAAGTTCAGCCGGTGGGATTGCAAAGATTTCCCTCGTCTCATCACTAAATCGCGACCAAAGCCAACGTTCAAAGTTTCCCACAGCTCCAACTACATTTCGAACAGTCTTCTCCGCTTTCTGGTGCCGGTTCCTTATTCTATTCCGCCTCGATTCATTGCTCTTCATTGGGACAGGAAAGATACTAGCTGACTGCGACATCTTGCGGATTACTTCATGCGCTCCTAAGGGGAGGTCATCTTGATGCACTCCCGGAGAACTACAACTGGTGCCGTGTTCATCTAGTGCTGTTTGGCTTAACAAGCGCCCAGCAACTGGCAAACAGAAACAAAACGTGAACAATAATACCCTGAGAGCAATCCCTTTGCCACGTACAAACAATGCATGCGCACGTTCCTTTATAGAGGAATTAACAAAGATGACCCTAGCCTGTCGAATGGCTGAAGGGTTGGGATTTTGCCTCCAGCCACGTTCGTGACCCTTAAATTAGCACAGCTATAAACGACGTTGCTTTCATTGTGATAAAAACAGAAATGAATAAAAACAGAAATGAATAAAAACATGAATCAAACCCAAAGCAACACGATTTCTTCATCGACAGTGCCAAAGAATGGTGGGCTACTTTTAAAAATGTTAACACATTTTAGCGTCTCTATAATGGGCCTTAGGCGATTCTCACAAAAGACCCATAACAAAAAAAAAAAAAAAAAAAAAAAAAAAAAGAGCACAGGTATTTTTCGATACTGGAAAAGTTACAAGTGGTGTGTCAGACATCACAAACTTAAAAAAATGTCATTCAATCTGTCCATTTACCAATCTGTACATCTGCAATGCTATTCTTCATGTGCAATAATGCTGCAAATATTGTCTAATTTTCGCAAAATATGATATGAAGTTTGACTTTTTCTAATCTCAAATCAAATTTCAAACTAACCCCCTCCCTGCATAAATTTTGCCTATTTAAATGACTTTTGTGATTCCCATTGGCCATTGGTTTCCAAGTAATAACTGCTCCAAATATTGTCAAATTCTGATAAAATATTTAACATAATATAAAAATTCTCAGAATTAGTGAGGTTTTTTTCTTTTTTTGTCTTTTCCTTTGAGGCATGTGTTGACATCCTCAATGGAGCTATAACTACCATTTAAGTCTGACTTATGTACATGACCTACCTGACACAGCCTTGGCTTGATGAACAACCGTTGAATCATCCAGTAGTGAGGTGTACGAGGAGTTTTCATCAAATGGGGTCCCCGAATCATACTCATTCACACTGTCATTGGTTCCATTGTCTTTACTATCACTGGTGGAACCTATCAAAGACATAAGGCTTTCATTCACAGGAACAATTTCTACGCCTTGAAGATCAACCTCACTGGACGAGGAAAGTCTTTTCGTCTTTTGCCCCAGGGAATGGCCTGTGTGCTGAAACCTACGTTTCAAGCTTTGCGTTTCTCTAGTTGCCACAGAGTGTAGAGCTGAAGTAGGCAAATCTTTGGCATTATGAGAATGTTCGTGCAGGCTGACAGGGAAAACTGACCCAGCATCCTCTTCTGTTTTAATCACTAAAGCTGGACTCTGCACAGGGTTCACCTCACCACTGGCATCCTGGGAAGAGTCCTGGCTAAACAGAGTTACTTCCCCTGGCCTTCCCATGTCTGTTCCTCCTGTACACTGTTCAGAATCGATGATATCTGGTTTTATCCCTTCTAGCCATTTAGGATCAGGTTTTAATCCGGAGCAATCTTAAAAAAAAAAAAGCAAAATAACAGTATATTAGTTTAGAGATTGAATTCAAGTAGATTTGATGTAGACCATGCTGACTTTCAAACAGTGACAACTGATCATGTTTTATTGCGATCAAACTGTTCTGCTAGGTTAAATATGTCTGAAAACACAGTATAAAGAATTTATTTATTTATTTGATTGGTGTTTTATGCCATACTCAAGAATATTTCACTTGTATGACAGCAGCCAGCATTACGGTGGGAGGAAACCCACGACCATTCGCAGGTTGCTGGCAGACATTCCCAGGTACGGCCAGAGAGGAAGCTAGCATGAGCTGGACTTGAACTCACTGCAACCGCATCGGTGACAGTATAAAGAAACACTCACACCTGCTAAAGTTTATGACCGTAATACATGTACAATATTCAGTGATCACAGCAGTTCTAGTCCTTGGCCAGTCATGGAAAACATGCTTTCTCAAAGGCTTAATGATATCTACATGTACAGAAATTCACCTAAACTTGGGCGTTTTTCAAGTGACACATTTTCCTTTGATTCTGATTGAGTCATCCAACTTGTACGGCTACTTTTAAAAGCGTTTTGTGAAGTTTGAAATAATTTCTCATCGACAAAAACCTAATTGTTGGCATCAAAAGTATAATTTGAAGCCCTTTAACATGCTTCTGAAAGTGCATTTTACACACCAAACTTCAGGTGAAATATAATACAAAAAGTTACTGTAATGAATGACTGTTAAGTCTCGTAATTTTTGTGGTACACTTTAACAACTTAACCTGTTTGTTTTTTTGAGATTAAACTCTGCTAGAGGAAAACTGCCATCGGTGATGTTTGTTCGAAAGAAATAAGACCAGAAGTCCGTCTCACAGAGGCTAGATTACAAGCCCATAAATAGGATCCTAACATTTTTGGAAAAAAAAGAAAAAATCCTTTGGCAAAATTATAAGTGTTTTAATACTGGATCAACGTCTCAGCACCATCCGAAGGTGTATTTTCAAAAATGTCAGCCACTTGATTTCAGACTTGCATATGTAATATATATTTAGAGCACTGGCTGGCTTTGATTCTGAGTGAGTGAGTGAGTGCTCTGGGTTTAATATACTTAATTTTTACTTAACGTACTTAACAATTTTTCAGTCATATGACGATAAAGGAATCCTTAGAGTGCATGTCATGTGCAGGAAGGATTTCCATCGCTCTTTTATCAAGTGCTGCTTCACTGAGATGGCTTACCAAAGGCAAGTAAGCTGCCCTGCCCGAGCAATTATACTGATACGGGTCAACCAGTCGTTGCACTATCCCCTTCATGCTGAATGCCAAGCGAGGAAGTGGCTTTGACTGCAGATACATGTATACTAGTATGCACACTTAGCATATAGTGTACTATAGTGTGTTAAAAGCAACACATCAGAAATGAATTACCCATACCTAGTGAGATGGCTCCCTTCAATTTGTACTCTGCTAGTCTCAAATCCAACCATACAGCAAACTGAGACAGGATCTGGGGTTTTCCACACAAACCACCGATGATTGTGGCAAACTTGTACTGGACATGTTCCAGTTCAGAGGAATCCATACTTGTTTGGCACAGCTCTTTCTCACAAGCCAGACCTCAACTTCTTCTTAAAAAGGCATCTACATGTAAATGTACATGTATAATCTGTCAGAGAGTAAGACAAATAAGAAATAAATTATGGTTTATTCATCTAGCAGTTTAACTAAATACACCATTAGCCCTATTTATCTTTGGTCTGGAGTTTCTGCACAACATGTAGTTGCCAGATAACTAGCCTCTTGACACAAAGTAGAGAGAGAGAGCTTGGGGTTTAACATCATACTCAATAATTTTTCAGTCATATGACGATGAAGGAATCCTTAGGGTGTATGTAATGTGCCTCCTTGTTGCAGGACAGATTTCCACCACTCTTTCATCTAGTGCTGCTTCACTGAGACGCCTTACCGAAGGCAAGTAAATCGCCCCACCCGACCCATTATACTGATACAGGTCAACCAGTCATTGCACTATCTCCTTCATGCTGAACGCCAAGCGAGGAAGTCGCAACTTCCTCTTTTAAAGTGTTAGGTGTGACTCGACCCAGGATTGATCTTGGATCTACCGCTCCCAAAGCGGAGGCTCTACCAACTGTGCTATCCGGGCCGGTCCTTGACACAAAGTAAGGCCACAGCCAAACTAGTGTAACCATTGTGATAGACCTCATTTGTTTATGGATGGTTAATTTTCCTAAGGCGTGTAACATCAGGTGGTTTTTCAGGTAAGCACTGTAATCATGGTACTAGGCCAAGTGTCCATGCATGGCACAAACATATCACATCTACTCTGGCCACTTTAGTTTGTTCTATGCATATTTATATAAACCTGACTTCTACTGTACCATAACTCACTGGAAATTTTGCTGTGACTAGCCACATATTTACTTGACTGACAATTTTATTAACTATAGAAAGGTGTTTTGACAAATGGAAGGCGAATATCTTACTGGAAAAATGGTTCGCCTGTATGAAAGCGAGATATTTCCTCCAAAAAATGCATTTATGGGGGGTTAATGTTTAGGGTGCAACTGAGAAATTCTTGAAAAAAATGTGAGACACCCACAAAAACAATACATGTAAAATACGTACACGTTATGCCTACATACATATAATTGTTATTCTAGCAGGGCCTACATGTATGTTACAAATACAGCTAGGCCGGGGTATTTAATATTATTAAGAACAATGAGGGAATGACAATCCAAACATACCTGATCCAGTGGAATGATGTTTTTTTTATTTTTTTTTTTATTTTCTTCTTGCTTGAAAGTCAGCCATCCATATATCTGTAGAAAATGGATAATGAAAAAATAAATAAATAAATAAATTAAAAATCAAACATCCAGCAAAAACCTGAGCCATTCAAAGATATACATCTAAATTATGTACACTGTAAGCCAGAGATAAAACGGCATTTCAACACAATTATTATTATTATAAATGTGGGGTACTTAAATGTATAAATTAAATAAATGTTACCGGTACTATATTTCATATCAACAGTGGAGATTAATAATCAAATGTTGGCATAAATTCTATTTTAATAGCCGGTATGTGAAAACCAGCTTGATGCAAATATCAACAATAAACAGCAGTTCTGTATAAATACAGGTCATATCGTCTAACAGCCAACAGGTTTAAGTCAAATCGTCAAATACCTTTGGTCCAATTGTCTACTGTCTGGTCGCCTAACCATATGAGCTTTGTAGTGGATATTTTGGATTACTGGTTCATTTTATCTGCATTTGTTTGTATTGAGAACTTGTTCAGAACTATGAGCAGTAAAAATGGAATTTTCCTGAAATATTGACATCAAAAATGAAGAACAACCTCTCAATGCAAACAAATGCAGATAAAATGGAACCAGTAATCCAAAATATCCACCACATATATTGTTAGGCGATCTTAACTTGTAGACGATTCGACCTAAGGTATTAGACGCTTTGACTTGGGTGAGTTGGATGTTAGACGATATGACTGGATACATTTTGTATATAGTACACTGTACGGCGAAAGCAGTCACTGTCACATTTCCTAATTCTGTCTAGGCCTACGTAGTATTTGCCTACTCTGACATAGTTCAATTAAATTGCATTGTGACTAAACTATGTTCAAGGCGCATCACTTTAATAATGGCATAATGATTCGATTCGGTGGCTTAAAACTACATTAGTTCACAACCTCGGAAATTCAGGGTATCATTGTGGCACAGGGATGCACAACATAATCTTCTTAATTTAATAATTACCCATGTGCTTTTTTCTTGCCAAATCATCGCATTCCTACCCCGTACCGTATTACTGATGAGACAATGAATACATTGAAGAGTTCCAATGAGGGAGCGGTCGGTATTCAGATCCCCCCATATTGATTATACACTATGTTAGCACGTTTTTTTTATGGAGTATCTTCCACATTTTTGACATACAGAATTATTAGGCGTAACTAGACTAAAAATCCGATGGGAATAACACACAGGTTAATAATGGAAGTTGGAAGAACTGTAGTACTGATGGAGCTCTTCAACGCTTGGAGGTGAAAAGACTAAGATGAATTTGACCCATATTCAGCAGCCTCTCCCTAAATACAAAAATCTTTGTATGAAGAGTTTAGTCGAGTTATAGTCTTTTCCCGCTTGAATTTCGTGCCCATCGCCTACGCTACAAACAGTAAGTATAATACAAAGGTATCGATGGCGTTTTAAAGGGTTTTCGGATAACGAATGCACTGGGAAAAAGACAGCCTACGCTGGAACTCTGAACTGCTGATTGGGAACTGTCTCAATGACTGAAGCAAGTGGCCAGCATGATGGCCGGTCTTCCAATTACAATGCTAAATCATAGCTAAACCATGATCACACAGTGTTCATAGTTAAGTTAGTGTGATATTGATGCCATAGACCACAATCCACGGCCTCTCAGAAGGTAGTAAAAACTACAGTCTTCGATAGAAGAATGTGGTTAACAAATTATTTTCCAGTACTATCAGAATCAGGCATCATTAGCCTGCTTAGTTCAATTAAATTAAAGTTTCTGTCGATTGTGTCGATATTTAACATCAACGTCTTCGTGGCAACTCATCAATGCAATAAACAAGCCAAAAGATATTTACATTGATATCAGAATTTGCAAAATAAAGGCAATTGACCATTGGAGAAGGCTGACATTGCAATGACAGCCATGTTTGATGTAAGATTGAGTATTGTCCACTGAGTGCCTATTGTTAGAGGTGTCATAAGCTGGCCAGAGGCCCTAGGCTGGTTAGGGCTTTCAGTGGGCAATATACACAAACTTATCTCAAAGATGGCTGTCATTGTAAACCATCTGTGTATTTAGTCTGCATGAAAATGTGATATGGGGCCATCCATGGCCAAGCAGAATCTTGCCATACCTGACATAAGAGCAATCTCAGACTAGAATATATTTAGTTTCCTATCTATGGTTGCAAACATGTAACCGATTTGAGATGCACAGCCACATAAGTTACAATGTGAAACAAGATGCAGTGTCTTATGGTCTTTGAAGACGGATATTTGCGGGCAATTTCTTCAAACAAAAGTGACGCCCTCATCCACAACTGTCTTTGGTAGGTGAACTCTGTATTTAAGTACTAGTACCAGAAACTTAGAAGAATCCCACCAAAATTAGTTATCTTTTTCTGCCGTTGACACAAATGTACACTCTCAGAGAAATTTTTCTCCCGTGTCCGTGGGCAGAAGACATTTTGATAGTGCCTGTGGACAAATACATTGCTCTGCATAGAAGGCGGGGTATGAAGCAAGCTTAACTCTTGTGCAGTGGCGAACAAGAAAGGGGCATAATAAAGGAAGATAATGTGTTGGTGGGATTTTTTAAAAGTGGTACTGGGTAAGTACTCAAATACAATGTACAGCTATGAGTAAGTTACAGCTGTGGGCAATCATGGTAAAGTTTTCAAACTTTATGTGAAGAAATTGGATGCAAAAGGTCCTTGTTCAGGGACTACAGTACATCACAGCCCGTTAAGCATGTTAAGCATTGTGACCATATTGTCTGCACCACTTAAGTAGATGTACATTTTTGCGAATACAATATAAGTAAACAAACACGTTAGTTAACAGATTCAGTCAGCCTAGTCATTTACTGACTGAATCAGATTGCTTTTATATTATGTGATACAGCAACCTGTAGAGACATAAAACGAGAAATTTAAACTGAAAATAACTTTATTTTTCCTGAACATGCCCAGATCCTGCAGAATATTTCCTGCAGTATTGTAATTTTGAGATCAATATTTGATCGCATGTTATTTGTGAGATGTTGATTTTCAGATATCAGTAACAATTTCCACCAAAGATGAGCCAGACATCAGTGGGCGTTGACTTCACCCTGGAGACAGTTCAATACAAGTTTGCTACCATCATCGGGGAGCTATGTGGGAAGCCATCTGTTCTCTCACAGTTTGCAGTCTGGTTAGACCTGAGATTGTCTGAATACAAGTTAAAAGGATCTATATCATTAGGTAATGGTACAAAGTTACAATCTGTCATTCGGCATTTGCTTTTAAAGTTTTTCATATGACTGTCTTGTCATGTAAACATACATGTAGGTTTGTTTTGCATAACCATATCTACCTACTGCAAAAAGCCCTACTCAAATGTTGTTGTTTAGCATTTCACAAGAAAATCATTTTACTTTTCCTTTCTGTTGCAATATGCCTTTAAATGCTAAATTGCTTGAAAATGGTAGAGAAATTCCTTCTGACCTACTCTAAATTTGCACAGTCACAGGTTTTCATGAAACATGTTTTAGGGAAAAAATGTTTATGTGTGCTAGAGTGCCTTCTGTAATTCTTCAATCTTTTCGCAAGCTTGTAAGGTGTTTATTCAAGCATATCCTGAAGGCATTATTCTGTGAAGACTTTATAGACTGATAAAATTATAGTTCTTGCAGAGCCCTGAAGTTGGCACTGAAGTTGGCACTGAAGTTTTCAGTAAATTGTACTGAAAATCTGAAAAGCTTGAAGAATTAACGTAGTGCTTGTATGTGTATTTTTGTAGTTAAACAAGTTAACGTTATTACAAAGTTTACATGTTTACAAAGTTTTACATGTATCTACATATAGACCCATGTACATGATGTACATGTGTACCAGGGCCATATTTAGATTTCTCAGTCGGTTAGTGCGCTAGCGCAGCGCAATGACCCAGAAGTCTCTCACCAATGGGGTCGCCGTGAGTTCAAGTCAAGCTTATGCTGGCTTCCTCTCCGGCCGTATGTGGGAAGGTCTAACAGCAACCTGCGGATGGTCGTGGGTTTCCCCTGGGCTCTGCCCAGTTTCCTCCCACCATAATGCTGGTCACCATCGTATAAGTGAAATATTGTTGAGTACGGCGTAAAACACCAATCAAATAAATAAATAAATAAATATTTACATTTAGTTCAGGAAAACCTTTGGGCGCCCAAAATTGTTGGGTGCCCTGTATTAAAACTAACAATTATTGAATAAAAATACAATGGTTTACTGTAAGTCTTCAACCATTTCACTTGTTTGCAAAGTATTTATTCTAGCAATATTCTTCATAGACTAATACATGTATGTAAAAAGGTTGAGGAATGAGGGTGTATCATTAAAATCTAATCTGAGTTGTTTCTGATATGGCTGCATTGAAAGATAGGCAAGTCCGGACTTTGCTTAGTCTAAGCTGAATTTTGGGTATGCCAGATTTATTAGAGATGTGGCCAAAAGTTCAAGGGTTTAACCCAGGAAGCTGCCAGCCAGTGACCATTGATTCTGTGTGTATATCAGACTCAAAAAACATCATTTTGAGTTACATTTTTGTACAATTTCTTTATGCACAGCACGGTCACAGTGTCAGCGTTACAACTTGGGATCAGAGCCTGGCACTGTATACAAAAGAGCAGTTTCAAACTCATAAAGCGTAGTAAATTTAAATCATAAATTTTAATATGCATGTACCTGTATGGCTTACTTTTTAATGGAATGTTCTTTCCCCTGCAACTGTGTTTATAATCAGCCTATTTCTGGCTGTTTCTGTAAACCAGCTTTGTCAGGCACCTAACAGGACCTTTTTTTCTATTGTTTTTCTGTTGTGAGTGTGATTATTCTTAATCCATGAGATTGGTCATCGTCATATGGTCAAAAAATCATAAATCCACACCACTAAACACCAGGCAAATAAATGATATGGTTTATAAACTGCGTGTTTAATGTGTATTTTTAGTTTATCAGTTGATGAACGCATACATGTACATACTGAGGTGTTTAATCTCTTTGTTTCAGACTGCTCTGGTTTAAAGCCTGATCCTGACTGGCTGCAGGGTCTGAAGGACACGGCCCCTCCACGGACACATCACCCCACTGACAGACCCACGGGGGGACAACATGGTCACTCTAGACTCAGCCGAGAGGCACAGCAGAGTGAGCGTACCACCAGTTGTGGCGCAGATAATGCGGAGTCCCCAGATATCGTTGTCATCAAAGAAGAACAAAATGACTCTAACGACCAGGAAGTTTATCCCGTAGGTTTACACGAAAACAACACTTCAACAAGTTCAGCAGCAGTGGGTCGAGTGGAGCGCAAGCGCTTTTCTGACACTAATGATTTGTCTCCAGCAAAATATCAGCGTTTTTCATCCCCATTACCCCAGGCATCACATGCCAGTTTTTCCCAGGAACTCTCTCTCTCATCCCATGACCAGTCCCTTTCCCGTATCACAGAAACCAGTGTTGATAGTGAATTAGAACAGTTTATACAAGACAACAGCAGTACTTATCCAAGGGGACACAACTCTACAGCTTATGCAGACCAAGGGGGGAATAACTCTGCTGAGTTTTTTTTCAGCCAGTGTTTTACAGGACAGTTCAGAGTCTGCTCATTCGACAGATCTTAAGTCAACAACAATAGAAGAAACTAGGGGAGCAGCGAGTTCTTCAGATGCAGGTTTGTACTTCTTATTCATCCAGTAGTTATAAAATCCTGGGGTCATCTTCAAGAAAAACAGAGCTGTTGTTGGATGTTAATACTCTAACACAGTATAGATAAGTTTAAAGGCTACTGCATGACATGTTTAGTAGACCTGTACTCTTTTCTCAGCATGGGACACAGAATGAGTCAATTTCAAATCTGCTTGGATGAGATTTTTAGATTTCAGAGAAAACTGTACCGATACATAAAAGTTTGTGAAAAGGAAAAAGAGGAATTGAACTGAAATCTAATTATAATCACATAATCACGTCAGTTTTTCACAAACTGTAGTACGAATCAGTTCTAAATCAAATCAACTGAATTTGTGAAATGGCAGTCACAATGCAGGTTTCCACATTTAAAACTGTTTATGGTATTCAGTTTGATGAAATAAGAAATTCAGTGTACAAGAGCTCTACCCTAATTCCTCAACCTTTTCGCACATGAAAGAGAAACTTCAGCTACAATTTCTGCATATTTATAATTTGATTTTGGGATAAACCTACATTGTTTGTATCGGCCAATTTGCGAGCTTTAAAAAAGATATAATCTTATCAGTCAATATGAATAATACCTTGAGAATATGCTTGAATAAACACCTTCCCAAAATGCAAAAAGGTTGAAGAATTACAGTATTAACATTTGAGCAAACTCCAGTTAGTCAATCCATCAAGTGGTGGTGTCAAAGTGAAAATTTTTTGGCTGTGCCTGTTTAAAGAGTGCTGTTAAGGAGGCCATCTATATCTCTGTTCAATCATATTAATATTTGACTATATACATGTATATATGTAGATTAGAAAGCAATCTGAGAAAAAGATAATTTCATGCACTCATGTCAAACAGTGTATTCCAACTTTGTCTTTGTTTTTGTTGGGGTTAACTCAGTTCACCCTCCCAAAAACTGCGGTACTCTCCATGAGAATTTCTTTAAAATACTTTCTTTTATTTTATTCCACATATTGATTTTTGGCAAAAAAATTCCCTCCTCACATACGTGTAGCCTATTTTCTTGGAAAGGGGTAGGCTATTTTCTGAGGGGGCCTCACACACATGTAGACTGTCACATGTCAACAGACATACACAGCAGTCTGTTGTCTTCAAGATGACCTCAGGCTGATAGAATCTTAGCTAGAGAGCTTATTATTTGACATGTGCAGTGTTTCAAAGTTCTCAGTGTATTCATCTTCATCAGTTTATATACAAATTGATGTATAATTGCATGGGTGTTTTTATAGGTTTTCAGAAAGTAGCACATACATATATAACCCAGTTTTGATATTATTTAATCTCACAGACAACAGGTCAGGTCCTGCCAAGTGGGTGAGCCATGTGTGGACAATCACACATCTTACGTCGTCCCTCTTCGAATGTCCTACATTGTCCTGGTACCAAACTTTTTGTGTCAACTCATATTGATTTGTACTCACATGCTGATGCCATCCTTAAAAATCTGCCTGTTGAGTGTAAACTGACATACACATTAAAATAATGCTACTTCAGTTCTTCTATGTTTTTTATTAGGATAAAGTTACGAAAGCCTCTCTATTTTATTCCATTTAGATGGGAGACCTCATTTCATGATTTCTACTGATCTTTAAGAAACAAAGGTTTGAAAAATAAATAAGATTTCCCTGACCAACCTGCTTTTAAATATAAGAGGATTTTCTTTAGGGTTCCCTTAATTGTGACGTGTCACGTGACCTCGCTTGGCCTCATTTCTTGTAAGCCCCACACCAATGGTGAAGTCTGTGAGGGACACCTTTCGACTACTGTACCTGTACTACTATTATATCGTTATATTGTGTAGGTGTGGCTTTATAACGTAAAACAGCTCATGCCATGGCTGGCAGATCAGCTGTTTATCGTTGTGTACATGTAGCTTTTTGTCAAGACATTTGTCAGCGGGTTGCTGAGTGGGGTTTAGTGGTTTCCTTGGAAATCTGCTCAATTTCCTCAGCGAATTTTCCATGGCACTGTAATGTAAAATTTTGTATGCTCCGAAGAATTTATCTGATGGAGTAAATAGAAAATAAAGATGTGATTTTCTTGTACAGATATGTGTACCAATCCCAGCCACACAGGTAGATTATATGCACAAGTATATGTACTTGCCAACATATTTACGTGCGTATGATTAAAATAGTTTTACTCATGGAAGAGACAATGCGTCGTTTTGATCCTATGTTGCATTATATGTGGCTCTGTGTTTTTTTATATATAGTCTGTACTTGTGTACACACGGCATACCATAGCATACCATGGGGAATAACTGGGAAAGTCTGATGTTTATAAGATTACAGTTATGACTAAATCAATCAGAACATCCGAATAATGTACACATTTATTCAACAGTGTTTGTGTAGTGTTATTTTTACCGTCCCTCACTATAGCAGTTTGTGTACAGGTGTCTTGTAAATGCTGGTGATTACACAGTAACTTATCTAAAATATTAGTAAAAAAAGCTCATTTTCAGCAGCACATACATGTAAGTGTCATAATATACTATGCACATTTGATGCATCCTACATTGCCAACATGTCTCAAAACAGCTTTCTGACCAGCCCCAATAGCACAGTTGGTAGAGTGTCTGCGACGGGAGAAGTAGATCCAGGATCAATCCTTGGTCGAGTCACACCTAAGACCTTGAAAGAGGAAGTTTTAACTTCCTCGCTTGAGTATGAAGGGGATAGTGCAACGACTGGTTGACCCGTATCAGTGTAATGGCGCGGGCGGGGCGGCTTACTTGCCCGCAGTAAGGCTTCCCAGTGAAGCAGCACTAGATAAAAGAGCGGTGGAAATCCGTCCTGCAACAAGGAGGCACATTACATGCATTCTAAGGATGCCTTCGTGGTCATATGACTGAGAAAGTGTTAAATACGGCTTTCAACCTCAGGCACTCACTCACTCACTCAAAACAGCTTTCTCAGATCAGTCTTGTCAGTATAACCCTCAGAACCAGGCAGATTAAACAGTTTTGTCATGAATGAAATTTTAGGTTTGTGTAATACCAAGTATAGCAAGAAATTTTCTGTCCGTTGGCGGTCAAAACTTGACAGAAGCATTTGTCAGTTGACCCATATTCAGAAGCATGGTGTTGTCTGAGTTAAAGACGTAAAAGCTGTTTGACATGTATAAAGTGTGAAAAAAAAAAAAAAACAGTCCGTATATGTGTATAAGATGTCAAGTGGGTATAAAAACAGGAATATTTAAAACATACAATGTATTTTGATGCATGTGTGAACATATTAAATAAGATGTTTATTTATGCTGATTGAATACACCTGGCAGACACAGTAGGCGTTCAGGACATCACATGCTTGTAGTTCTCAGATCTTTCTCAGTGTGGTATGTTAGTACACATGTACTTGTGTGGGGTTGATTGGAATTCTCAACAATCACGGAAATGAAATAAACAGATGGTTGCATGTATCATTGTGATGCTGCATGTATTTTGGGGGGTTATTTTTAAGTTGATGTTAAAAATACCCAAGTGCAAGACAAAGACAGAAATTTAATGTGAACCAGTAATGCTGACAGGGCTTGGTAAGCACACTGTTCCATGGGACTGAGGAAAACAACCATTGACCTGACTGCTGAGTGATGTATGAACATTGAATTCAGTTACAGTACATGTATGAACATTGAATTCAGTTACAGTACATGTATGAACATTGAATTCAGTTACAGTACATGTATGAACATTGAATTCAGTTGCATGTATGGACATTTACCGGTCGGCAGTGACTGAACCTGTCTTATAGACAAACATAAAGTCTAGATCAACTCAGTGATGGTCTTTTATTCATATACATGTGAAGCTCTGAACTGATGATCTTTATTCCCGTTGCCTCCCATCATGCTGACCATTGTCATAAAAGTGAAATATTCTTGAGTATGGCGTAAAACACCATTCAAATAAATAAATAATTTTCATTTGCTTTAAAGGTAAAAATTGAAGTAGGCATCGCTAAATAGACCACTTAAAACTATACATAAAAATCTTTCATTTATTTTTTTTTTGTGTGAAATTTTGTGAAAAGATTTGAATTCTAAGGTGGGCTTTATGGACCATACTGTCAGACGTGAAGAACGCTGACGTCATAGGAAATTTTTTCAACCTAACAACACTGAATGTTACAATAACTCTTTTTACCCAGGAGTGAAAGATTACTGAAATAATGTTGCGAAAAATTCCTTCCTTCTGGTGAACATGACCAGAAAAATGTGATGTGAGTTCAGAGTTTCTAGCTACTGTCTGTATGGCTCACAAAGCCCACCATGGTTTTCACATATTTGCATGCCTTTCAACACTCTTAAAAAATGTGGAAAAAAATAAATGAAGGTATTTTTACGCATAGTTTTCACTTGTCTGTATGATGAACCTTCTTACATATTTTAGCTTTCTTTTACTTCAGTTACTAAAACTTAGAGAAATAATATCTTAATTGTTGTGCCCTTTTGCAAGAACATTTACTTTGAAGTTGAACTCCTTCATTCATTTCTTGTCGGTAGGGAACAAGACATTATCAGATGCGGGGAGCAGTCATTATCGGAGCGAATCCCGGTCCTACCATCCTGCGCCTATGATGGACAAAATATCAGGTGCAAACCCAGTTACGCACGTAGTGCATAAGGATAGTGTCCTGGGGGACAGTCTGGTTATTCAAGATGCTGAACTTCCTAAGGCTCTTTCGTACAAAACTCAGCAGAATATTGCTGGGGCTGTGGCAAGTTTCTGGCGTTGGTCAAGGCAAATTGAGCTTCCAACGGATCGGCAACTTTTCGAAATACCTCCCCAAGAACTGGATGGATATCTAGCCCAGTTCTTTCAAGCTGCAAAGAAACCGAATGGTGATGATTACAATGCTCGCTCCCTCATCTCCATAAGAACACATTTAAGTCGTTACCTACGTGACAATAACTATAGTGAATGCATAGCTCAATCCCCACTTTTTCGGAGAAGTCAGTGGGCGCTAAAACTGAGATCCAAATCCCTGGGATGACGGCTCATTCAGAAGCATATTTCTGTTTGTGTATTCTATTCCCTTGATAAATATGGTAGATGGCCATATGGTTCTATTTATTTATTTATTTATTTATTTATTTATTTATTTATTTATTTATATATTTATTTATTTTACATATATTTGTTTAGAGGTTAATACCGTACTTGTGAATATTTCACTTATACAACAGTGTTGACAGTTTTGTGGGTAAAAGACATGAAGAAAATCATAAATTCTGTAGGAAACCACCATCCCTTGGCAAGTAACTGACTAACTTCCTTGTATTTGACGCACAGATACTCACTGATATGACAAGGTCAATATGCAGGCTATGGACCATGTTGGTGAAAAGCAAGAAATCGCCATTAAACTTCCTGCTTATTGTTTGAACCATGGTCGTGAGAACTATGGAGGTGTTGGGACACCTGAGAATGGGGTTGGCTGTTGTGCTGTGTGAAATAGGGTCAAACATTGATCTGAATATAAATTTTATACATTTTCCCGACAAATGTTACATCAGGACACCCATAACTCGCATGTACATGAAGGTTTCAAGCGCTACATTTTGTTCTGTCTGCGAGGTTGACCAGTTTTAGTTGTATTCGGTTCAATCATTCGGTTAGTCATGCGATGAAAGCTTTCTTGCAGTAATTTATCAGTTGATGAAATATAAATGAAAGCCATTTTACTGGTTTAAATTGATAAATTCTTGATGCCATATTAAGGTTTGGTGTCAAGTATCCTGTTCTTACAGTGGCAAAGGGATATGTGGAAAACGACAGTGTCGCTTTTGATATGGATGGCTTTGCCTAAGTAATCGGTGTAGACTATCGTATGCTCATAGCCAAGGAGAGCTGTGTTTCCATAGATACTAATTTTGTTTGTTCAAGTGCGTTGGGCCTTTATACCTCTATCACCTTATCAACACATTGTATCTTGCATCTCTGCTTACATATACGGACAGAGGTGTGTTCCTTATGGAATCAGTTTCGTCTTTCGCAGTTTGAATCCGGATGACTCCGGACATCATACGCTCTGATGATTGCATTCAGGAACACTGTTTTTAGTGATCTTCGTGTTTTACCTTGTATCCTACCTCGCTTTTTTAGATCTCTGTACGTCTTAAGCCAATGCTACCTGTAATCTACTTTCTTCTATGCTCTTAGATTTCCCGGAAGCACATGTTTTGCCTCTAATATTCAACAGGTGCGCCGCCTACAGCCAGACATGTACACTGTGGGATGCTATTACATGTAGATTTAAAACCAAGGGTCACTCTATACATGTATTTTTATGCAAACCTGTACCTGTCTGTTGATCAGCACGGTAGTTCCTATCTATAAAACACTGCTTTGAAGGCTACATTTTCGAGCTAGCAAAAAACATGTACACGTGTATACTAAAGGCACTGTAAAGCAGTTATACATCTACTGATGCTCGTCATGCAGATTTAGATGTGATTCATATTTTCGTTTGATTCTGCTGTTTGTTGAAGTTAAAGTTATCTTGTCACGTTTGTCTGACTGTAATAACGAGGTTACTGAGAACATTTAACATGATATGTTGCCAGACCTTGGCGTGTTCGGGGCGGGATGGCGGAATCGTTGTGGGAGGGTCCCAGGGGTTACAGAAGTGGATTCACAGGAATATCTGGACACCCAGACGGTTATTTTGGACCAGTTCCAGAAACTTTGGAAATCGGCAGGCCTAAAGTCATCAATTCTACCGTTCGAAACGCAAGTGCTTCCAAGGGACTGTTTCAGCGCTGGTTGTGGTCTAGTGAGCATAACGATCACCGACGCATTGAGGAGATTCCACCGGCTGTTCTGGACAAGTATCTGGCTGAATTTTTCTTCAAGGCCAAAAAACGCAACGGCCAGGATTACGACGCGAGCAGCTTAAGGAGAATTCGAGCCGGACTACAGTTTTACTTGCGTGAAGCTGGCTACCAGTGTTCCATTATACGCTCTCCAGCTTTTGCGAATAGTGCAGAGGCGATAAAACTTCGCTGTCAGGAACTTTGTAGTTCGAGCATGCCCACTACATCCCCATCGCACACTGCTGCCCATAACACGATGCAAAATTCGTCTTTCGGATAAAATTTGTCTTGAGATGATACTTCGATTCCTTCCATTTTTGGATCCACAGTGCATGGAGGTTTATGGATGTCAGTTATCGAGGAGTAGCATGATGTACATGTACTGCGTGTCATATGCACGCCACAGAACACAGAAGATATTTGAATCCTGCCAATTGTTCAGCGAAACTTAGGCCTATGCTGGAACCAAGCGAAATGGCCATTCCATACGGGTGGGTACAAGGTATTGTTAACCAAGGCTGGTTTACCCAGAACATGGGAAACATTTCTGAAGCGCACCTTGCTTTTTATGGCATTTGATCATTTGAGTCGACCTATAGAGTGTAACTCCGACGAAAGTCAAGGCTTTCATTTTATGAAATCTATATTTGAACATACATTTAGAAAATAGACAGCACAACTTTGTAATAATGAGAATAAATTGTATATGTACGGATCAGTACAAGCAGAACTAAGTTTACCTACAGATGGGGCTGTTTGCCGAAAAAATAGCTTATGTTTACTCCTGTTAAACGTATGCATTGTAAACCCATTTCAAGATGGATGCGTGAGAGATTTTGGTTCACTCTTGTTCATTGACGTAATTGGTTAAAACCTGGAATTTGGAAGTGAAGGGATGGATGCAGTCATTTGAAAGACACCCATTGTGGGTTTTACACCACATTTCAACCATATTAGAGCACTGTGTCGTGTTGAGGGAATGATTGAATTTCAACGTGGAAATAAAAAGTAAAACAAGGACAATGTCCTGTATCAAATTGTATCTTAGCAGAATAATGTTAATAGCTTGGAGAATTGCCGTTATGTCCTACACTGATTTAAAGCATTCCCATGCTTGAAATTATTTCAAATTTGAATAGCACAATAGTACATGTCCATATGTAAAGACAGCTTATCAATTGAAAAGAGTGTCCATCTTTCTGGTATCCTCGTGGATTTTCCTCATTCAGCAACACAGCAAAACAAAGGCTGTATGAATCCGTGGCATACGAATAAATAAGATACCTGTATATGGTTAACGAGACTGAAAGTTGTTAGTGGCCTTATGAGCCAAGCTCAGTATTTGTATTTGAGGGAAACAAATAGTTCAACAATAGGAGACCAGAGGATGAGCTACACAGAGGGTCCAAATGACAATAGAATGCATCGTTTTCTTCTGTGACGTTGCAGTGCGTGTGTACTTCATATATGTTTTTGATTACAAATAAATGTTTTCACAGCATTAGACCATCTTCATAAAGGCGGAAAGGAGTTTTACGAGTTTCCCATTAAATAAATTGTGAGGTCAATAACGAAGTTGTATAATGGAATAATGTCCATGAAATCTTGTTCATGTTTTAAATCAGTGTGCACAACCGAAATGTTGCCGTTGTAGGGCTTATCTTTATATACAGTAGGATCGACATAAATATTAAAACATGGTTAGTCATCTAGTTTCTCAAAGTAGATAGTCCACGGGAAGGTCAATATTATACAGTGGATCTTGGAAGTACACGTGGATACCATTGTCGTGGTCATGGTGATTATGTGGAACAGCCTGTACGTCTGATCGGAATAAGACACTTTCATTCCGTAAGACAGATCGGAAGCTTGAGACCACATGATCTCCTTCGTAGCAGACGGCGTTGGGGAAGAAAACGGTCCTCTCAACGCTATTGCATAGGAAAATGCTTATTTTTGAATCGCTGTCCGCGATCTTGCATGCGTTGGATTTGTGTAATTTCCAGGTTATAAAATTGTCAGCAGTGAGTGAGTCGTTGAAATAAACCCCACACAGGTTGATGAGAAAGCTGCGGAAGAGCTGAAATAATTACTTTATTCTAGAATTTTATTTTGAATTTTGGGCAATTTACATGTACATCTACTTGTACAGTCGTGTATAAGTACAAAGGCAAGAATCTCTGTACTTTGTCAGTTTATGTAGACATGTATGTATGTTTTTTCTCCACCCCCTTTCACTCGATCATCTTCACACTTTCCAGGTGTATTACTGGTGACCTAAAATAGTGAAGTGTTGAGTACTTGAGTAAAAGAAATGTGTTCTGCCTACAGTGTATTAGGAAAGTCGGAAGTCTTTCCAAGTCGGGAGAACCGTATTCCCTCTACAAAAAAAAATATCTGTAGCACTGTGTATGGTGTGTCATGTCTGGTGTCTTTGGCATGATACTTCAGTGGCGGCAGCATTTTGGTGTCATCCAGTTGCCCTGACACAAGAAAACATATCAAAGTATATGTACACACACTTAATGACTCTTTGTCGTCATATGAGTGAAAAATTGTTAAGCAGGACGTTAAATCACAGAACACATGCATGAATAAATATACTCCATCATGTGCCATACTTAATTATGCAAAATGTTCAAACAATTTTCGTATAATGTTGACTTGTGACTGACCCTTTTTAACAGTTGACGAGTTTACTTCGTCATCTTCAACTAAACCAAAAGAAGACGGCCAGCCTTCCTTAAACACTTCACGACTGTTATAAGAGCACAAAGCACTTGCTTAGGTTTAAGGCGAGGTATTGTGATATGACGGGAAAATCTAGATGCCGTTAAAGTTTTTTGTGGAGTCTAGGGTATAGGTGTGTACAGTATTTGTGTTGACTGCATTTTGTTGTGTTTAGGGTGTGGTGTAAATCAGAGAGCTGCAAAGTTGTAACACTGTACTATTTTGTTCATCAACTTCCCCTGGTTTCATAGAACAATTAATCTGTTTTGCCTAGTTGGCTGAGTTCCATTTAATAGGCAGTAGAAAATGCAAATCACCTGTTTTGCGGACAGCTAAGGTATTTCGTACATTTCCTCGTCCTTTCTAGCTCCGGACCAGCTTCAACCGATTCAGACTTAATGCTCTTCGATTGATTGTGCCCTTTTGGCCATTGCAGGTCGCGATAGCGGTGTGACGAGAACTCCAGGTCTCTTGCCAAGACGGTATCGGAGTGGAGCCAACATTCTCCAAGGCTGGCTGCGGGGTTTCAACCCGCCAGACCTGAGACCTATACATTCCATACCCCCAAAAGAGCTTGACCTGTTGCTGGAACATTTCTTCTCTACCATCATGTTACCTGATGGTCGTCAATACAAATCTGGCACACTAAAATCGATACGATATGGCATAGACCGCTATCTGGAATCCAAAGGTTATGCCTGTTCTATCCGAGATCCAAAGTTCTTTCGGAAGAGTTACGCAGCTTACTTCTCGAGAAGGTCCATGCTGGATTCCACTGGCAATTCGTAAATGTTTTAAACGGTGCTGTACATAGTTATTTGGGAAGGGTAAGACAGCACATATCATCAAAAGGTTCGTAGTGGATGGCCGAGATTTCTTGAATTGTTTATCCCACCGGTTGCTCAGTTGAGATTAAGAGGCATATGGTATAGGCACTAGTGCTAAAGGTACGCATTGTCACCTCGTTTAAGTGTAGGATTTTTTTCCTGTAAAATAAATCTCATTTATAATTTTGTTTTGTATGACATTAAAGCTTGTGTTGTGTTTCCCCCATATATCATAATATTTGCACCAACATGTGAACAACCTTTACATCTACAATTACAACCAACTAACCAACCAGTGTAAACGAATGATCATTATGCGATCAGTTGATGAGCGGTGGCATTATTTTTCAAATTCACTGCTCTGTAATAAAGGCTGTCTAATGAAATCCGTCAGCATTAAACATATTGTCTTCTTTCCGTTTTCTACCTACAGTTCTAATTACAGCTATATTGTCTAGTTTCATGGGTCTACCTGAAGTCCTAATGTATGAGTTCAGTTCCTGATTACAGCTTTTGAATTTATGACCTAGCTTTACTTGTTTGTGGGCTTTGTTGGCAATTTGTGGCCGACGTCTCTCGTATGGCCGTTTGCACATTCTTTCAATGGTTTAAGGCATGTTGGCAATTTCCGGCTCACGTCTCTCGTATGGCCGTTTGCCTTTAACCATTCTTTCAGTGGTTCAAGACCGTTTGTCTTTAAGTAATATGTGGCATTCAATTCATACATGGCATGCAGGCTGTCAGTTGTGTGTGACATATTGCTGTCTTATCTCAAGTATCCTGCTTTCTTCCAGCAATTAACCTGGGGGGAACCCACGGCCATCCGCAGGTTTCTACCAGACTCGCAGTTGTCGGTATTGGTTGTTTGCGCTACACGATATCGACTTTTAAAAAATATAGCATCGAAGGAGCTTCTGTTCGTCAAAGCGGATTTTAAATTTTCTATGTTTTGCATGAACATTTGCCTTACAGCTGAATATGAATAACAATAATTGAGATTTCTGGGACTGACCGGGGAATGAGAGTGTACGGTCAGTTGTAATTATTTTATTTATTTGATTGGTGTTTTACGCCGTACTCAAGAATATTTCACTTATACGACGGCGGCCAGCATTATTGTGGGTGGAAACCAGGCACAGCCCGGGGGAAACCCACGACTATCCACAGGTTGCTGACAGACCTTCCCACATACGGCCGGAGAGGAAGCCAGCATGAGGTGGACTTGAACTCACAGCTACCGCATTGGTGAGAGACTCCTGGGTCATTATGCTATGCTAGCGCGCTAACCAACTGAGCCACGGAGGCCCCTACTGTCAGTTGTAGGATGAGCTGTTGTACTGTTCATACACAGCAACTTTAAACTGTTTTCAGTATATAGGGAATTCTTTCTGGAGTTGTTACGACTTGGATATACATATACTGTAATTATATTATACCTTATCAAGACGTTACTCTCGTCACTTGCAGTAGACTGTCATCAGTATGAACGAGAACTAGTTCCTTTTTCTCAAAATATAATGGTTTTCAAACATTCTGGTACGTTCGAGTCTCTAGTAGGTTGCTATTAGTTTCTTCTAATGACCCGCTACACACAACTTCTCGATGACTCCTCCCGTTCAACTGTGTACGTTTTACCGGTTGTAGGTGGTCTCTCTGGTACTACAGCAGCCGAACGTCTACCTAGGAGGTATCGCAGTGGAGCTAAGGTGTTTGAGGGTTGGTTTTGGCAATATAATTCCGGAGCCTACAGACCTATACAGAACATTTCCCCAGAGGAACTTGATCCCATTCTGGCGCAATTCTTCTCCACAGTGATGATGCCTGACGGTCGGGAGTACAAGCCCAGCGCCTTGACCGGTCTGCGCTACAGTATTGATCGTTATCTGAACTGTCATGGCTATGGCGTTTCTATTAGAGACCACAGCGTTTTCAAGGAAAGTGTCAAAGCTTTCCTTGAGAGGAGATCTAAACTTGGTTTAGCTCAGAGGACGTAACCGGGTTTATGATCAAGGCTCGAATAGTAAGCGTGACCAAAAGATAGAAAATATAGATAGGAAAGTGAAGGTATCTACTGTATGGGTTAGACGTTATCTGGTTGGACAGCTTAAGCGCTGTGTGAGAAAAAGACTTGAACAGTACAACGACCCAATAATCACATGCCCTGTCACCAGGCTGATTCTTGGATATTTTCAGTCGCGTTTATTATGTAGTCCAATCGTACATTCCACTCCATGTTGTCAAATTCGCAATGAATTCCATATCGGTGCTAAGGTGTACGTCACAAGCTGGGGGTGCGTTGTATCTCAAGACACAGATTATGTAAAGATCTTTATTTGACACGAGGAGGTAATCCAAGGTTCAAGCGTGGCAGAGCAGTCGCTGTCTTAACATTCTTCTTCTTGTGACGTCTAGACTTGAGTCAAGTTACCGCGGAAAGGGTATAGCTTGGTGCCAAGGAGGAATTCTTTCATTCCGGCGACTACTTCTTTCTAGGGACAGATACTTAAATGACACGTATAGAAATGATTTCGTTTTAATTACCAATGTGGCTCTTAATGGAACAGTGCAGTAAGCTTAACCTACACATTTCACGCAAATCTGAATACTTTTCGGTTTTGGACTCCTCCGTTTTGTCGGAGTTTTCTTTTTTGTCAAACATTGTAAATGTATATTTTTGCTCGAATTTACTAACACAGTTGCTAATATTTCAAAGTATCAATTTATATGTTCCGTGGAATTTGACAGTTGCTATTAAAGCTGGTTCTATGTGCACACTGTGTGTGTTAGAACTAACTAGTGGGACATACGGTGAAGGACAAACTTCGCTGAGCGCCTGGTGCTATTGGTAAAAGTTTGCTTACCGTAAACATTGACACATACAGACTCAATATTATGTTGACATCGTGTGGCATGTTGACATATTTGTCAACCGCCAGTAAATGCTTAAAATGTCCAAGTGACGTAGATTTTGTCGCAGTGGCAATGGGGTGCAGCTTGTGAGGCTGTTAAGGAAACAATAAACGTGTTGTTTAATAAACCTCTATATTAATAAACATGAGGCTTTTATGGACTGTTGCAATTAAAACGCAAATGAGATATCTGTATTTGTGTTTGACCTGGTAATTATTTTGAATTTTGAATTCGATTTCGTGCTTAGAAAATCGACTGTGTTCCCTGTATCATTGAAAACTCTTGAAAGCTTCTATCTCACATGCTACCAGCCTATCTCACATGCTACCAGCCTATCTCACTTTCTACCAGCTTTATTTGCTAATTGTTTTTATTATTTCCATTGTATTTCTTTGGGAACTGTTGGGGAGGGGTATACTGGATTCACCATGTATGTCTGTCTTCTACGTCTGTCCGTTTGTCTGTCTGTAGAATTGAATTTGTGCATGCATAAGTTTAATTAAAATCGGGTATTTATTTTCACAATTACTCCCGTTCAGGTATTTCGTGCAATATTAGATTTTCAAGTAGGCCTACAATGATTTTGTTTACATGTACTGTGTTCCTGTTACGTGAGTGTGGTATGTTTGAGCAAACATATTGTGATTGCTAACCCTACCTGGCACTCAGTGTGTGGTGTAGTTGTAGGATAGAGTTTCGCCACACTTTTTCCATCGTTAATCGTGTACCTCACTCTTCAACCCATCTTTACTGTTTTTTGGGTGAAAGAGACGGGTTTATTTTTTCGTAGACAGGTTCGTTCTTTACTGATATATTGTGAAAATGAATTCTCCACTCATCGTTCATATTGGCTGACATGGCTATGTTTCCAACACTCAGACAAGCCCTTGACGGTCGACATACACGCACGTATAGGTAGAACATCTAGATGGCATTAGATTGCATTCGGCAAGACTTTAACCTACATGTAACTCCTCATTTCTCAGGTTTGACCCTTCCCAACATTATTATGTCTAAGAACATACATTAATAGGTATATGGGTGCATCAGTTTTTGTTTAGAAATATGGAGTGTAAGATGTGGCCTAATATATAAAGTACAAAACAGCTTCCAAGTTTTCTTCCAGGGGCGTTAAAAACTGCTTTAAACCAGAATTTTCCGCAAGCTCCTTTCGGGAAATTAAGTGGTCTGCTGTATGGTGACGTCATCGGTGATAGCTGTCAAAACAACTTTGTTCGGGCCAGAGCGCGAAGTGAGTGCGTTAGGATCTCAGTATGTTCGTCCGAATATTCCCGAAAATTAACATAAAATATGCATAAAGTAGAGGTGATGATAGGAAATATAAAATATGCTTCAAAACTGATTAGTTTGGCATATCTTTCTTCAGTTTGCTGAAAACCATACACTTAATGTTTTTTTATAGGTCCCGCAAGAGAGTACTCAAGATCACCTTGGATTGTTACCTGAAGTCCTCATCTGTGACCGTTGACCTTTTCAGATCAAAATTCGTACATTGAGAGTTTTTCAGTACCTGTAAACACCGTCATGCCCGACAAACCTGTGTTATAGTGTATATCTCCACGTGTTCCTGTAAATGCATGCTTTGTGATTAGGCGGCAGCTTCATGTTGTGGGATGTTACTTTAGTTTGGCTACATCTCAACATTCTGTCGTTTTTCTTAAACAAGACAAGAAGCTCCTGGAAGCATGTACCTGCCACTTATATACAGTCGTTTCTAATTCCAGTTGTCGATCCGCTGGCTTCCTACGTTAGGTACGACAAAGGTGCTCCCAAGTCCCCGGGAAGCGCGGGACACTCCCAGATCCCACTAGTGGGCCTTACACGACGTTCCGGTCAAGCCTGCCAGGACACGATCAAGAACACGTACTCTGCTGTCAAGGTGCTCCAAACATGGCTGGCCTGTGAACAATTTAAAGTATCCACCCCTGTCGAGCAAATCCCCCCGGAGGACCTCGATCGTTACCTCACTCAGTTCTTCGCGGTGGTGAAGAACCGCCAGGGTGGTGACTACCACCCTTTGTCCTTCAACAGTCTGAGGTCTTGTCTTGAGCGGTACCTGCATTATCGCGGCTATCCCTGTTCCATCGTCAAGTCAGCTGCTTTTCTGAACAGTCGAGGCGCTTTCAAGCTCAGAATGAATCAGCTTCAGGCTATCTCGCGTTCACAGCAAGCTGGTAGGCAACACCAGCCGCCGTCACCAGGGGTCCTCAGCCCGAGCTGCACCAAACTGAAAACGGAATCATCCGTAAATCCCTCCCCACGCACGGACTCACCAACCCACAGCAGTGACGCATTCATGCGGTCTTGTATACCCTACCAGTAACACTATCAGATTCATACTATAGAAGACCAGATTATAGTTCATTTGTTGAACGCCAGGTGGCAATCATCTGTGCTGGAGTCTGTGGGAGGTAGAAATGTTTGGTGCTGTCAGGTGAATTCTCTCATGCCCAGGGACAGTAATTTTTAGACGTTTCCTGTATGTGTAGCTTTTGCTCTGTGCTTCGTGCTGTTTTGATGCCGTAAGCACAGATGTTTTCCTAGAACTTCCCTGAAATTCAGTTGCTCATTTCATTTACACTGGACTAAAATTTACACTAGACATATTATCCCTGCTTTCCGTCTATAATGCATGTACTCTCGCGTAGCAATACTCCACTACTATAATGGATCCAGGTATGACGGGGATCTTTCTACACATGCGTTTTATCAATATGACTGAACCAAGCAGTCGATCATGCAGTCGAGAGTTTACGCTAGATGGCAATTTTTTATGCTGGAGTCTGTGATAGAAATAGAAATAGGTAGAAATAGTTGGCGCTGTCAGGTGAATACTTTCTCATTCTAGAGACAGGGACAGTAATTTTTAGACGTGTGTGTAGCTTCCCTCAGTATTTGTGTTGTTTTGATACCGTAAGCACAGATGTTTTCCTAAAACGTCCCAGAAATTCAGTTGTTCATTTCATTTACACTGAACAAAATATACACTAGACATCGATAATGCATCTACCCTTGCTTATTTATTTATTTATTTATTTATTTGTTTGATTGGTGTTTTACGCCGTACTCAAGAATATTTCACTTCTACGACGGCGGCCAGCATTATGGTGGGAAGAAACCGGTCTGAGCCCGGGTGAAACCCACGGCCATCCGCAGGTTGCTGGAAGACCTTCCCACGTACAGCCGGAGAGAAAGCCATCATGAGCTGGACATGAACTCACAGCGACCACATTGATGAGAGGCTTCTGGGTCATTACGCTGCGCTACCCTTGCTTAGAAATAGTCCATTACTGTAATGGATCCAGGTATGACGGGGATCATTGTGCACGTGTGTTTTATCAATATGACTGAACCAGGCAGTCCATCCAGCAGTCCAGAGATTATGTGTTAAAATTATTATGTTTTATACACTCGCATACCAGTATTATGCATTATTATTATAGTTTGAAAATGGTCTTCACCATTTACATTGTTATATGCCGTAGGAGACGTATGTGTAGTATATAGTCTAGAGCCTGTGTCATATCCGGGAGACACGGGTTACATTCCCAGTAGGATTATTAGAAAAATTACCAGAGGCAATACATGTTGATATCTTTATTAATGTCGGGTATTTGTGTGCTATTGAAGTTACAATGTTTACCGTTTCTGGCCATTGTGTTATGAGCACTTATACTTCAGTCTTAAATCTTAACGAAGAGAAGCAGGACGCTACAAACATGTGTATGTGGCAACACAGTGTATCGATTTGTATTTTGTCATATTTTCAGAATAACTGAATATGTCATATAAATAATATTGATGGTTGGTGTTTAATAATTGTTCATAGATACAAATGACCGGCTGCGATAGCATAGCTGGTAGAGCGCCCGCTTCGGGAGCGGTAAATCAAGGGTCAATCCTGGGTCGAGTCACACCTAAGACTTTAAAAGAGAGAGTTGGAACTTCCTCGCTTGGCGTTCAGCATGAAGGGGATAGTGCAACAACTGTATAGCCGTATCAGTATAATGTATATCAGTATAATGCGGCTTACTTGCCTTTGATAAGTCGTCTCAGTGAAGCAGCACTAAATAAAAGAGCGGTGGAAATCCGTCCTGCAACGAGGAGGCACATTATGTGCACTCTCAGGATTCCTTCGTCGTCATATGACTGAAAAATTGTTAAGTACAACGTTCAACCCCAAGCACTGATTCACTCTCTCACTGGATACAAATGGGGGTGCTCAGCGTTATGATTGGTGATAGCGGATATAGCTCGGGAGAACCTTCGTCTTTTACCAGAAAACCCCCTGTCGTAGAGCTGCAGTGTTACAGGAGCAAAGACGGTTCTGACCCAAATACTTAGGCCTACACACCCGAGGGTTACGTGAGGACTCGTACCTACCAAGAAACCTAAGAAATTGGCCTATATGTGAAGGTCAGCGTCACAGATGATGTCATTATGGCGATCTTGTCTTCTCTGTTGTTTTTCTTATCAAATATCCCTGCCTTCCATATCTATTCAGTGAAAAATACATATCAAGGAGAAGAGCCTTACGAATTTGACATACGAGGTTCGATAAAAAAAAGTACGCGGTGTATAGCCCATAAAAACGTTAATTCCAAATCGAAATTGTCGCCTTCAAAATAACTCCCTGCAGACTACACAGTGTTACCCATCTCTTCTCAAGTTTTGAAAGCATACGTTGAAGTCATTGTAAGAAATGCACAGCATCATTGCCCTTCATTGCGGTCTATTTGTGAAGTATCAGGGATTTAAAAAATAAACAAAGTGTAAAAAGCACATTAAAATTCAAGACAGTTTTCGATATTCAGACGAAATTTACTACATTATCACATATGATATCAACATGATTTCGTGTGTCTATTTTCGTGGCCTCCGTGGCCCAGTTGGTTAGCGCGCTAGCGCAGCCTAATAAACCAGAAGTCTCGCCAAATCGGTCGCTGTGAATACAGCTCATGCTGGCTTCCTCTCCGGCCGTACGTGGGAAGCTCTGCCAACAACCTGCGGATGGTCGTGGGTTTGCCTCGGGCTCTGCCCAGTTTCCACCCACCATAATGCTGGCCGCCGTCAAATAAGTGGGGCGTAATACACCAATCAAATAAGCGTACGGGAAATGCAGTTTAATGTACCATGTATTTGCTATCAGCATATGGCTTGCTTATTAATGAACAAGGTCAATCATGGTTTAGTTAATTTTTTATGACAGCAGCTGATTTGTAAAGTCTAGTGATTTACGGGGTGGAAATATTCGCTTTTTTCCCCTTCTGTCTTTATCATATATACATGACACATGTCCTGTATGCCCATGTGAATTTCTGTGCATGAAGCATGTAACGTAACCCTCTATTAATTATACCCTCTGTTAATTATACGCCTGGACCCGTATGTATTAAACGTTTTAAGACTTAAAGGAGAAGGAAACATAAAAATGATGCCAAAATCAGATGAAAGAGCGTCAAAACTTATTTGCAAATATGATCTTTAATATTTTTGGGGATTTATTTTTCAAAAGGGTATTTGGAAATATTTTTGTATGGTGAGTATTTGGGACCAACTTTTGGTATTTATCGTTGTTGCATAATAATCGTCTAAATAAGGATGTGATGCTTGTCTAACAAATTTATTTTAATGTAAATTTGTTGTTTAAACATTTAACATTTAACCTAAATTATGATAATATTTATGAACATATTAAAAATATGAATACAATCCAAATAGAGGTTTAATCCATTTGTTAGCTGAAAAGAACAACTTGTAGTGCAAAAATATTTATTAGAACTGTGTTACATCCTCATTTGTGACATTATTAAACAAAGACTATAAATACCAAAAGGTGGCCCCAATTACCCACCATACAAAAAGTATTTTCAGTGTCTTTTTCTTCTTAAGAAAAATTCGGAAAAATATTGAAGACCACATTTAGGAATAACTTTTCGCAATCTTTCATGTCAACTTTGTGATTTTTATATTTTCTCCACCTATAAGTCAAGAAATTCAATCTCAGCTACAGTTTAAATGTTTTGCTCTAGGAGGTTTAAAATTCCACCACTGATTATTCACTGCAGAACGATGTGCCAGTCACAATTTGAGTTCTGTTCTGTTGTGAATTTGGCTTTTTAACCACTTGCAATTTATGACTGAAATCTTGTTGCTTCATAAATACGGACCTAGGGCTCGAGACCGTCTACTTTGAAGGATATTTGACACGCTGTGCAGAATACATCTTTCCTCTGGGCCAGACGTGTCCCTTTTGGTGTCTAGGTGGAATTACCGGAGGCAGTTTGTATGACTTGACAGGATTATTTTCAGGGACGTCGGGGCCAATGTGGCTCAGTTGATTAGCACGGTAGCACAGCGTAATGACCCAGGAGCCTCTCACCAATGCGGTCGCTGTGAGTTCAAGTCCAGCTCGTGCTGGTTTCCTCTCCGGCCGTACGTGGGAAGCTCTGCCTGGAACCTGCGGATGGTGGTGGGTTTTCCCCCGGCTCTGCCCGGTTTCCTCCCACCATAATGCTGGCCGCCGTCGTATAAGTGAAATATTCTTGAGTACGGCGTAAAACACCAGTCAAATAAGTGAATAAATAAATAAATAAATAAATTTCACTGACGTCAAATAGTCTTTTTCAGGAGAAAATGGAAACCAGACCTTTAAATGAATAAGTAATTGTTATTTGTTGTTCAGTTGCTTACTACGACCTGTGATATAAGCATTATTCAAGAGGGATAAACGTATTATTGAAGAAGGATAAACGTAAATATCCCGTGACAAGCCAGAAATATGAGATGTAGTGTAAAGGGTTTAGGAAATAACACTAATGAATAGCGGATTTCATAAAGAAAGAATCTGCAAAACAAAAGCGATGATGAAATTAAGTGGGAGGAGTGGGACCTGTACATGTGTCATGTTGCGACAAATTCAGCCATATTGTAGCAACGGAGTGTAATAAAAATAACAACACACATAAAGGGAAGTAATTCGGTGTAGCTGTATTCAATCGATAGTAGTATGATCAGTTCATTTCTTCTGCGTGACCTTATGCCCTGCAATATGCAAATGTTTGACGTCACTTAGAAATGTTTGACGTCACTTAGAAATGTTTGACGTGTTGGATAGTGTGGGGTTATGCTGTGTCGTAGGGATACTGTTGTGATTTAGGTTGAATGGTATTTTAGAGGCAATGTCATCTCGGGGGTGTGAAAGTGTTATGTAATTATGTTAAGTATGCTTACATACGCTCAATGATGCTGAGTTCTGAGTCAGTTATAAACCATGTCCCAAATATTAGATATCTTTTTAAATTATGCATAAATATGACGCTGACAGTACATTGCCGTACCTTGCAGATCTCTCCCCAGTTGTTCTATTTTGCGACAGCAAAACGTTCGCTGTTTCATTTACTTGAACAAGGGGTTTTTGCTGCACACCTCTTACAGCAATACCACATACATGTCGCAGTGATCACACTATCAACCCAAAGTTATTTCTACTTCCAGCACATGGACTCAATGCTGAAACTGGGGAACCTGTACCGCTTTTGTGGCACGGAAAACAAGTCACGGCAAAGAACATGTTATCGGCAGTGAAGGTACTGAATAACTGGTTATCGTCAAATTGTCAAGAGATGCGTCGCATTGAAGATATCCCGCCAACGGAGTTAGACGCGTACCTTGCCCATTTCTTCTCCACGGCGCGGAACAAGGCGAATGCGGACTATCATCCATCCTCGTTCAGGGCGCTTCGCTCTTTCATAGAACGATATCTTCAACAGCTTCTCTACCCGTGCTCCATTGTGAAATCCGACATTTTCCTCTCTAGTCAGATGGCCTACAAAACCAGGCTAATAGACCTAGAAAAGCAACAACAGAGCAAGAAAAAACCAGAGTAGACAGTCCTCAAAACATCTTATTGCCAGAGTATACGATCGGCTGACAAAAGTTCAAAAGTTGGACATGGTTGTGTGTACCTGTTTCTAACAACAGAGCATGAAGTAAGAATGCACTCGTCAAAATACCTGAAAGACATTCTGAGGCCAGTACATAATCGGGTGACTAGTTCAAAAGAACTAAGGACATTCACTTGTCAAAAACACCTTAAAGACATCGTAGTACCAGTACATATTCGGGTCATCAGTTCAAAGGTCGGATGTGTTTTGTGTACTTTAGTTGTTGAGTTTTGAAGGAACACATTCTTAAAATAAGAACAACAGCCTGACTGGAATTCACACTACTGTACATGATTATCCACCTACCGTGTGACAATGTGGATCCATGCTTCTGATTGTGTTGCGTGTTATAGCATATGATCTCCAAGGCCCAATTAACTCTGCAGCAACACTGGCCTTCTCACTCTATTTTTGTGAATCAACATTGGTTAGCTGGGGTCTTGATTTTGCCTTTTTCCTTAATCCATTGTTTTTTTTTCGTGTGTGACAGCCTAGCGGGCATATTGTAGTTATGTAGCAGCCCTTACCTTGTTCACATGATCATGTCTCCACGTAACAATAGTGTTAAGGCTATGTAGATTTTATGTCACAAAACACATAGGCCATCTGGTGTGGCTGATCTCTAGATTTGCACATGTATGCATTTTGAGGGGATGTGAGCTTGTTATTATGTGTTATTTAAACATCATTTTTGGTCAGATATAATTGTTTTAATATAATCAGTTGGGTCAGCTAATGATGTTTATGACATCACCTGTTGGCCAGCTAATGGTGTTTATAACATCACCTGTTAGCTTATGGTGTTTATAACCTCACCTGTTGGTCAGCTTATGGTGTTTATAACCTCACCTGTTGTTCAGCTTGTGGTGTCTATAACCTCACCTGTTGTTCAGTTTATGGTGTTTATAACCTCACCTGTTGTTCACCTTATGGTGTTTATAACCTCACCTGTTGGTCAGCTTATGGTGTTTATAACCTCACCTGTTGGTCAGCTTGTGGTGTTTATGACCTCACCTGTTGGTCACCTTATGGTGTTTATAACGTCACCTGTTGTTCAGCTGATGGTGTATATAAACCTCACCTGTTGGTCAGCTTATGGTGTTTATAACCTCACCTGTTGGTCAGCTTATGGTGTTTATAACCTCACTTGTTGGTCAGCTGATCGTGTTTATAACCTCACCTATTGGTCAGCTTATGGTGGTTATAACTTCACCTGTTGTTCAACTTATGGTGTTTATAACCTCACCTGTTGGTCAGCGAATGATGTTTATGGCCTCACTTGTTGGTCAGCTAATGGTGTTTATAACGTCACCTGTTGTTCAGCTGATAGTGTTTATGACGCCTCCTGCTGGCCAGCTAACGATGTTTACAGCAGCACCTGTTGGTCAGCTTATGGTGTTTATAACATCTTTTGTTGGTCAGGTAATGATGTTTATGACCTCACTTGTTGGTCAGCTAATGATGTTTATGACCTCACTTGTTGGTCAGCTAATGATGTTTATTACATCAACTGTTGGTTAGTGAATTGCTACTTTTTAAAAGCACATGTTGGTGAGGCAGTCGTCGCTTTTAACGTCACATGTTGGCCAGGTAGTCGTTGTTTTTAACGTCACGTGTTGGCCAGGCAGTTGTCGTTTTTTTTTTGACGTCACATGTTGACCAGGCAATCGACTTTTTTGACGTCACATGTTGGTCAGGCAGTCGTCGTTTTGAATGTCTCATGTTCGTCAGGCAGTTTTCATTTTTAACGGCTCGTGTTCGTCAGACAGATTTTAACGTCAAATGTTTGTTATGTAGTGTTCATATATAATATCATCTGCTGGTCAGGTAGCGTTTGTTTTAACGTCAAGTCTTAGTTAAGTACTGATTTGTTTTGCCAACATATGCTGGACAGAAAGTGGTTGTTCACAACGCCAGACTATGCTCAAGTAGAATGTTTCAACGACATTTATATGTGTATATACAACTACGGTTTACGGTTAGTTCTTTGAAACCGCTGGACAATACTGTACTCAGAATGCGTTTAGAATACACCTGACATTGCACTTTAGTGTTTTACAAAACGCTTCCTACCTCTTTGCCTTCATATCACGTTTGTATACTTTTGCGCCACTTTATGTTTAGAATTTGTGTTCTTTGTCTCTTTAAATATTTGATTATGAGAATCCCTCGTCTTTAATTGTTTGCTAATTAACATGCAGAATGACAATAAATAATTGCTAAATATTATTACTTGTTCAGCTTTGTTTAATAACAAGAATTATTCCAACAAAAATTGCCTCTAAGCATATGTCGGTACCATATATCTTTTGTCATGTTTCTGTATTCTTGCCAGAATTCTTTTGTGGGTACATATCCCTAAGTACTCATTAGGTCAGGTCGTTCCGTTTCTTAAATGCCAACGAACATGTTGCATTAGAGATTAATTGACAAGTTATTGGAAAATGTACTAGTCCTCATTTTTGTTGATCACCTTTGGAATATATTAAATGTAATGAATTAGAGTATAAAAGAGCAATCCATGTATTTCAGAGTAAATATACATTGGATAGGTCACAATGGACAATTCATTTACTCCATGGCAAGTGTTTACTATGTTTTCACCGGAATGTTTTCGTTTGCCATGACTACAGTATTTAATTCTCAAATTCCCGTACCACGTGCACTTGATGAGATTTCATTAAGCATCTCATGGCAACATGAGTAGGGCGTAAAACACTAATCAAATGAATAAATCCCATGGCAACACGAGTACGGCGTAAAATACTTATCAAATGAATAAATCCCACGGCAACATGTGTAGGGTGTAAAACACTAATCAAATGAATACATCCCATGGCAAAACGAGTACGGCGTAAAATACTTATCAAATCAATAAATCTCACGGCAACATGTGTAGGGTGTAAAACACTAATCAAATGAATAAAATCCACGGCAACACGAGTGGGGCGTAAAATACTAATCAAATGAATAAATCCCACGGCAACACGAGTAGGGCGTAAAACACTAATCAAATGAATAAAACCCACGGCAACATGTTTAGGGCATAAAACACTAATCAAATGAATAAATCCCACGACAACATGAGTAGAGCGTAAAACACTAACGAAATGAATAAATCCCACGGCAACTAAGTCATGAATGAAGTAAACAGTATAACCAGCAGCTCATAGCTTTTGTCATCAGTAAAAAAATACGTTTTCAATTTACACATGAACTGTTTCAGCTTGACTGCATTTGGTGTGCAATATTTGAACAAAGTCATTGGCAGATCCCCCTTAAGTTAAGTAGAAGTGTCAATCGATCTGGACGTTGGAAAAACTAAATAACGGAAGAAACTCTTGAAAGCTTTATAATATACATGTAAGAACATTACACCTTGAATCTTTGTAGTTGTATTATAAATGCGGTATTAGGTTCGCATGATACCGATTCACGAAATGAAGGGTTCTGGTGGACAGTCAGGCATCGCTGAAATGAGTAGATGATTCCTGGTGCCACCTGAAGGCCAGATCATGTATATGTATATAGTATTAAAGAGCTGTTCCGCTATCAGCAGTTGAGCCACAGAGTCCAAACCAGATTGCAAAACATGGAAAACCCAGGCACGATGGAGTTGCAATGGAGATTTTGATTAAAGATGATTTTTTTTTTCATTTTAATGCATTAGGAATTTGAGTGGTATTTTTAGCTCGTCTATATAAAGTACAGGCGTAGCTTATATCGTACCATGAGCGTCGGCGTCGACGTCCAATAATAGAATGACTGAGTGAGGGCTTGGGGTTTAATGTCGTACTTAACAATTTTTCAGTCGACGTATGACGACGAAGAATCCCTAGAGTGCATGCAGTGTGCCTCCTTGTTGCAGGACGGATTTCTACTGCTCTTTTATCTTGTGCTGCTTCACTGAGACGGCTTACCGAAGGCAAGTAAGCTGCGCCGCCCGAGTCATTATGCTGATACGGGTCAACCAGTCGTTGCACTATCCCCTTCATGCTTAACGCGAGCATAAACGAGGAAGTTGAAACTTCCTCGTTTATGCACTCTGACGATTCCTTCGTCGTCATATGACTGAAAAATTGTTAAGTACGACGTTAAACCCCAAGTGCTCACTCACTCTTTTCTGAGTATGGTGCGAGTATCCGTGCATATGCTTCTATTTTTCCTTTGCGTGAACTAGTGAATTATAAGGTTTCACAAAAAACGAAACTAATTAGTTTTCTTCCTTTTCTTCTCCTAGATGACAACAGGTGTTTCACGGAGGCTGGGCTGTTGTTGCAAAAGTCCGGCGTCCGATTTACGGCCGTGGACACCATTCGGAAGACCGTATCTGCAGTGAGAGGTTTGCAATCTTGGCTTAGGACCCGGTTTGCTGAGGACCATCGCCGCATAGAGGACATGCCCCCAGCAGAGCTAGACGAGTACCTTGCTGAATTCTTTTCCGATATAAAAACCCGAGACGGCGGGGAGTATCACCCGTCGTCGTTCAACTCGCTGAGGTCTGCCATAGAGCGATATCTGCAGCAGAAGGACTACGGCTATTCCATCATTTCTTCGTCGGTCTTCAAGAAAAGCCAACAGTCGTACAAGGCGAGGAAGGCGTCTCTGTACAAGCAACGCCAAGTCACAGAATTCATCAACGAGTCCCTGCAGCCACCGACGAACTAGTGTCGTTGGCGGAGATCTTGAAGAACTAATATTTTTGACGAAGAACCTGAAGAAGTGTCTCGTTGATAAAGACCTTGATGAACTAGTCTCGCTGGCATGGTGCCTGACGAACTACACTGAAAAACCCAGATGTTTAACATTTAAATGCCTCATAAACATGTCTTTGATAATAACTGTGCTTAATGTTTATTTGCAACATACTTGGACATGTTTATACAGCAGTATGATACCTCTGTAAACAAACTAACCACACTATAAGTGTTCATATCCTGAATACTTCGGAATGTTTATTTCAGAGGATAGAACTCGCAACGTGTAGTGCCTGGATGTAAACATTGAAATGTTTAACCTACGAAAAGCATGTTCATGTTGAACACGTAACATTTAAAGATTGCAACGCGATTGTAATATACAGTCAGGTCACACGTAATAAGTTAAAATCTGATGTCTGGATCTACTTCCGCTTTGGGGTTCTCAGCAGTTGGTTATAATCCAGATACTGGTGAACTGGGTGTACTTTGCCTGAAGCTTGGTGGTGCTACTTGTTCAGGAATAAACAGGAAATCTGGATAGTTTAATCTGAACCATTAATAAACTAATGCTAGAAAGTGAACAGTGAAATTGATGATACCTTTTCCATGAAAGCATTGTATTTCATGTTTCACCAATTTACAATACGTCTCATAAACTTACTCTCACTCTTTACAGTGTACTTTTTAAACAGAGAAAGTCAACTTTAAAAGTTTGAATTAAAACGCTGATTTTTCAACATTCACCAATGCTAATTCCCGTTATCTTTGGCTACATGTCATTTATGTTTTTGTTTTTTTTTGTTGTTTTTTTTTTTTTTTTGAAGAAAAAAAAAACCCCCCATTAGATTTCTTTTCTGAGTACCAGTCCCGATAGCACAGTTGGCAGAGCGTCCGCTTCGGGAGCGCTAGTTCCAGGATGAATCCTGGGTCGAGTTACACATCTAAGACCTTAAAAGAGGAAGTAACTGCCTCGCTTGGCGTTCAGCATGAAGGGGATAGTGCAACGACTGGTTGACCTGTATCAGTATGATGGCTCGCGCGCGGCGGCTTAATTGTCTTCGGTAAGCCGACTTAGTGAAGCAGCACTAGATAAAAGAGCGGTGGAAATCCGTCCTGCAACAACGAGGCACATTACATGCACTCTAAGGATACCTTCGTCATCATATGACTGAAAAATTGTTAAGTAGGACGTTAAACCGCAAGCACTTACTCACTCTTTTCTGAGTACGGTGCGTTCAGAACAAGTTCGTGGAGGAATCCAAATAACTACACTGCAATCTTACACTTGTTGCACATAACTTTGAGAAAATCAAGTCTAATGAACAATGACCCCTGTGATGTTTGTGCTATAAGCTCCCTGGTACAACCTAGATGAACCGCTTCGGTGGCCTAATGATTAGAGCGTCTACCGCGAAATCGGGTCATACCAAAGACTTTAAATATGGTAAGAGGTGGCTGGGGTCAGTATAATGTGACTGAGTAGAGTGTTTTATATATGTCTGGTGTATTCTCCGTCGTCATATGACTGCCAAATTAAGTAGGAAATGCTACCCCAAGCATACATACATACAATCTGGGTGACTGACACAAGCTACAACGTGGTGTAAAGACTTTAGATGTAACATGTGAGAACGCAACTGGTTGTTTCTACGCTAAAACCTTTCTCGATAAATTATATGCCGTTCAGTACTCAGAACATCTCAGATCATTGGGCCAAGTCCATTTGAATGACCGACCAATTGTGTGACTTCCAAGTCGAAGGCAAACAAGTGCCTAAATGTACGTATTACCATTGCCACAGCATTTGGTGCGCAGCAAACGTAAAGCATCTGATACCGTCTGTTCTAAAAGAATTAATTTAACACTGAACTACATAAGTAAGGTATCAAACGATGCAGAGCAACGCATCCAATCTGCACATGCTGAAAGGAGTTGCGGAACGTTGTTACTTCATGATGACGCCATCTAAGAATTTAAGCCCTTGCTACATCTTAAGGTACTGGTCGGAGAGCAATGCAGTTTGCGCCACTTTATTTCTCGTGACTCGACAATAAGTTCCGTTTAAACCGCATTTTTGCAATGATATCGAGTATGACTTTTTACCAAATGACTTCGGTGATTGACATAAACTACACAAAATTGCTAAACATTATGAATAGACATAAAGACAGTATCTACACAGAATTATTCACATCTGTAACATAACGCACTTTTTATTAGTTCATGACTTTCAGGTTA
Source organism: Liolophura sinensis (assembly GCF_032854445.1). Classification (NCBI taxonomy): domain Eukaryota; kingdom Metazoa; phylum Mollusca; class Polyplacophora; order Chitonida; family Chitonidae; genus Liolophura; species Liolophura sinensis. Next base: position 7,704,414 of record NC_088297.1, on the reverse strand, counting down.
CTTAGTAACGGTCCGTGTGAACCGTGGTTAGATTCCGGCACGGTGCACAATCCAAGAAAGTCCTGACGAAGCAATCCAGAACAAATATACTAACGTATACACGAAAGCTGTGTGAGATATAACAAAGACTTGGTTGCCTTTTTCACGCGTAAGTTTCTATGTCAGTACTTGCGTGAATTCATTGGTGGTTCCCCGGATGAGGCTGGCCAATCGTGGAAGAGACTCTATTCAGATATATTCCCCACATGACAAAAGTACGTGAAACACGCACATGTGCATTTAGCAACATACCATGTTCATCTGTCTTAAGCACGCCAAAAAACTTATTCTTTCGCAACAATTCGAGTGGTCTGGTTGTATAAGCACCCGGCTACGACCAACACGCTGTCTGAAGGAAAGTGCGAACCCAACAAACGAAGTTTGAAATGGTTAACTTGCTGGATTTTAATACATAGAAATGAAATACAGCTTTAGCCTAGAAGAATTTACTTTGCATTGTTATTCTTTGTTTCAAAATGTTGAGATCCGAATGAATTAATATTACCAAGGGTGATTACTTAAACGTGTATCCACAAACGGATGTAAGTTACATGATTTACATAGGCAAAATTTTATATGGTTGAAAGTGTGAAATTTTACATTTCTGTTCCATGCGTGACTCGAGTCAAAGGAGGCTGTCTAGAACCTTATCTAATAAATTAAAACAGTCATGTTGCTAGGGGGCACTAAAATCTAATTGAAAAACTCGTTAGTATCAAAATTTACATGTATCAAATACCTAATAATTAAATAAAATGTAAAGTGTTTAATAGATGATTATATATGTTACCAGTGGCAGTTAAGTGTCGTTCTAGTTTAATTTGTACATGGGCTGCAAATAACTGAACGTTTCCATATGTATTTGTTTTGTGTTCACACGGGTGAAAGATCACACCAGCAAGTTAACTATGATGATAGAAGAAGTAATCCTGCTGTTCGTGTTGATGACACACGTGACCAGTCCATTGTTAAGGTAACCGACTGATGATCATCCTGACAAGCGTTACGATGGTCCTGATGCTCTAGCAGTGGATGGTCCTAAACAGCCTGATGGTCCCATAGATGGTAGACCAGACCAGCTTGTTCCCACGGATGATAGACTAAACCGGGTACAGCGTAAAACACCAATTAAATTTACACACTAAACAAATAATTCTTAGCACCAAGCATTGCTTTTCCTGGGTCCATATCCTCTTTAAAGACGGTGAACTAGTATGGCTAGAGCAGTACTTTCGCCAGTAGCCTTTTGGGTTTGTTTGATTGTACGCTGTGCAATAACCTTTCATATACGATACAAAAACGGTATCGTTGCACAAACCATTGAGACGCTCTTTTCTAACATCCTTTACGCTGACACACAGTATGACATAAGTACACTCTGTCGTTCACGCTAGAACTGGGTGCTTCGACCGACCGGACCGCCACTGAAGGCTTTGGCGTGGAAATACTGGCTGCAGAATTTTTAGCGCATGCAATGTTGTCACAGATATAGATATCCAAGTCAGCTCTTTGTATTTTCCGCCTAAGCTGATAACCTACATCATAATAATGTGGTAATATTAACCACAGGGCAGTTGTCACTTCCACTGACTGAATCATTGTCCACTTACCATGTAAACAGAACATAATTCAAAACACAGTCAAGGGCAGATAACTTACCAGTGTGGCCGTAGAGTCTTGTTCCCCATCGGTCAGTTATTTGGGGTGTTTGGGACCACCTCTTGCTACTTGTATGTATCGTCTTTGCGTAACAATCTTCTAAATAAGGATGTGATGCATGCCTAATAAATTTATTTGATGGTAAATTTGTTGTTTATGTCCAAACATATGCATTTAATCCGAGATATGATAATATTATGAACATATTAAAACTGTAAATTTTATCAAAATCCAGATTGAACACATTTGTAAGCTGAAAAGATCAAAATCTAGCGCAAATATATTTATTAAACATGTGTTACACACTCATTTATAGTATTTTTATGACATAACAATATATACCAAGAAGTTGTCCCAAATACCCACCATACAAAAATATTTTCAAGTGTCTTGTACTCCTGAAAGGAGAATCGACAAAAATATTGAAGGCCACAAATACAACTAACTTTTAGCCCTCTTTCATCTGAACTTTATTTAATTTTTGAGTTTTCTCCACCTTTAATGCATGCCTCTTTAAGTAAGGCTATCTGAATTTCCAAAGGTGCTACACTTTCTTCAACATCATAAATATTTATTTATTTATTTGATTGGTGTTTTACGACGTACTCCAGAATATTTCACTTATGCGACGGCGGCCAGCATTATGGTCGGAGGAAACCAGGCAGAGCCCGGGAGGAAACCCACGACCATCCGCAGTTTGCTAGCAGATCTTCCTACGTATGGAAAGAGAGGAAGCCAGCATGGGCTGGACTTGAACTCACGGCGACCGCATTGGTAAGAGACTCCTGGGTCATTACGCTGCGCTAGCGGGATAACCGACTGAGCCACGGAGGGCCCCCATCATAAATAACATTCTTGCATGACGACACAGATGACTGGCAGCACTGCATGCCTTTGTCCATGCCAAAAGTTAGCCGAACTACAAGATTTGGCTAACCTATTAGAACAACAGATCATGCATGCTACAAAAGAACAACACTACAATAAGCTATATACAATTCAGCTGACTATATTACTATACACAATAACTTTGAAATATACAGAGTTGTGAGGTACAAGCGACATTTTCGTCCCGCTTACTCAGATAATTTTGTCGTCATATATCTGCGTGCATTTACATTAGGCAGAAGACAAAACGTCATGACCTCAAGGTCAGCCTCGTTGGATCAGCTTGATGGCTGCGAGGTCACCAAGTGCAATGGCATAGCGTATATGAAAGTAAGGTTATTTGTCATGAACTGGTGTGTTGCAATCGTTCCGTTTTGGTTCGGCGAGTCTCAAAACACGATAGTTAATTAATTAAGAAGTTTGGAATCAATAATTATAAGTGCAAGAAGAAAACTGTTCCTAATAAAGGACAATAACAACACTGTACAACCCTATCCTTTCATACACCTGCTCTTCGCGGCCAAAATTACTTTACAAAACCAAAGGTACTAAGACATATGCAAACGGCTATGCACGTGTATCACACGGGACCGACGGTTCAGCAGTTTCTTTTGGTGAAACGAAACGTACACTGTATCGAATTTGTCATGAAAGTCCTTTCCATTAGTTGATGTTTTAAAGTAAAAGAAAGCTACAAAAATGAAATAAAGTGTATCATAAAGAAAACTGAAAATTATGCGTACAAATTCTTTCATTTATTTTTTCAGATTTTTGTGAGATTGTTGAAAGGCATTCAAATATTTGAAAACTTTGGTGGGTTTCAGGGGCCATAATGACGGTATCTAGGAACTCTTACATCACATCACCTGTTTTCATCATGTTCACCAGAAGGGAGGAATTTTGGGGAACATTATTTCAGTAATCTTTCACTCATGGGTAAACAGTTATTCCAACAATCAGTGTCGTGATTTGAATTAAATAGCGGTGACGACAGAGTTCATAAACTGTGCTATTATGGGATGTAATAAATGAAATATCTTTACGCATACTTTCAAGTGGTCTACGTAGCAATGTCTACTTCGATTTTTAGAGGCCTTTTCCTTTAAGTACTATTGTACTCATAAAACAACCCAGATTAATGGCAGAACTTGCAGAAACCGGCGGGAACCGTCACAACTTACCACGTACAGCCGGAACTGAGGGTGTTAGTAAACCCGGCGGGAACCATCACATCTTACCACGTACAGCCGGAACTGAGGGTGTTAGCAGAACCCGGCGGAAACCATCACAACTTACCACGTACAGCCGGAAATGAGGGTGTTAGCAGAACCCGGTGGGAACCATCACATCTTACCATGTACAGGCGGAACTGAGGGTGTTAGCAGAACCCGGCGGGAACCATCACATTTTACCACGTACAGCTGGAACTATGGGTGTTAGCAGAAGCCGGCGGGAACCGTCACATCTTACCACGTACAGCCGGAACTGAGGGTGTTAGTAAACCCGGCGGGAGCCATCACATTTTACCACGTACAGCCGGAACTGAGGGTGTTAGTAAACCCGACGCGAACCATCACATTTTACCACGTACAGCTGGAACTATGGGTGTTAGCAGAACCCGGCGGGAACCGTCACATCTTACCACATACAGCCGGAACTGAGGGTGTTAGTAAACCCGACGGGAACCATCACATCTTACCACTTACAGCTGGAACTATGGGTGTTTGCAGGACTCTGCGGGTACCATCATATCTTACTACTTAAAGCCGGAACTCCAGTAGGATTAGGTTGTATGGCAGAGCCCATTACACAGATCACACACGCATGATCCTACTGGAGAACCCATTAGATCACACACCCATGGTCCTACTGGAGAACCCATAAGATCACACACCCATGGTCCTACTGGAGAACCCATTAGATCACACACCCATGGTCCTACTGGAGAACCCATTAGATCACATACCCATGGTCCTACTGGAGAACCCCTTAGATCACATACCCATGGTCCTACTGGAGCATTAGTGTTGGTAAGGTTTGCCAACACACTTGTCTCATGGTGTGAATATTTGTATAGCATCTATAGTCCTCTAAAGCCTGTCAAAGTTCGGTCACTTTCCCTGGGTATTCAGGTACCTACCACCCCCACCCTCAAACCCCACCATACTGTTCCAAATATCTTGAGTATGCTGTTAAGCCCCAATCAGTCAAATGAATGAATATGTTAAAGAGAGAGTTTTCTTCACGGGCAGTTTAGAAAGGTCTACTGGCCTGAACTATACCTGATTACCTATGAAAAAAATATGTCATGTGCAACAGTGCATTTTTTTTATCAGAGTACACAAAACAGAAAAATAACATATACAGAAATGATCAAGATATATTTGTCAGTAAAAAAAAACACATTAAAGCTATGGATAAATATATGAAATTTATAACAAAATACGACGTCAGTTCACAAACATGGTGACTTAGAAATATGCCTTGATTAAGAGAAGTGCCAGGGTACGCATCATTACTGGAAGCTAATGTAGTTTAAATCTGTGTCGGCTTTCCTGTTCTTCAGGAATAGTGAATGTCTCAGTTGCTCCTTTTTTCTGTAGTAGGCTCTTTGGCTGTTGTAAAATAACGGTGATCTGACAATGGAGTAAGGGTAGCCATGGTCCTGAAGATACCGCTGAATACTGCCGCGAACGTCCTTGAAGGAGTTTGGATCATAGTCTCTGCCGTCCTTCCGCCGGACTAGCCTGAGGAATGCTGTTAAATACGGATCTAGTTCTTCAGGCGGAATCTCTTCGATTTGACGTAGTTCGTTTTGGTCCTGCTGAAGCCAGCGATGCATGTTGCCCACGTTTGTACGGGCCTTCTTGACTGGGCCTGGGATGCACGTGCCGTACGATGACCAGTAGTCATCTGCAGGCTGAGTCTTGACAGGGGTAGATAACTCTCCGGCATCGCTGATTTCTAATACCACACAGCCGGGATAGGCGTCATCTCCTGAAACAGGCAGAGAAGGAATGGAAAGACTTGAACAAAAAGCAACTTGAAACCGTGGCGTGCAGACAACCTCTACTGAAAGAATATGGTTGTGTATGGTAGATTTATATATACATATATATTGCACACTAATTGAATATCATACTTATTTAAGTCGGGTTTACTCTTTACCTCCTCAAATAACTTAAGTACACATGTACTCAGTTATCAGGTAATTCCATTTTTACGTTAAAGACACTCTTCAGTCACTCAAACAACCAATCTACTGTCTCTCAGACAAGTAAACTTCCCCTCTGCCTAGTCAATTTTATCTTAATAATCAAGCTTTGATTGTGAGGAAATTCATCATCCTGAGCAGTTTAGTTCACACAATCTTTTTTTTTTTTTGATTGTTGTTTTACGCCGTACTCAAGAATATTTCACTTATGCGACGGCCGCCAGCATTATGGTGGGTGGAAACCAGGCAGAGCCTGGAGGAAACCCACGGCCATCCGCAGGTTGCTGGCAGACCTTCCCCACAATCTTTTGATCACTGCATGCACAAATTTGACAAAATAGTACAATGATCATTCTTACTTCTTTGTTTGATTGTTGCTTTTGACCGTGTTAAAGAATATTTCACTTATAAGATGACACCCAGCCTGAAGACATCAAGCAGAACCTGAGGTTACTGCCAGGTTGCTGCCAGACCTTTCCAGGTACATGTATGGTCCAGAAATCAATTTGATGAATTGTTGATGAAGTACATATGTAAAAAATTCGTCAAGCAAAGAAGAACTAACAAATAACAGATAGGAGTGTACAGGTTTACCATTGCATTTGACATCTATTATTAAGAACGGGAGCTATGAGGCAATGTTGTACACTATTCAGTGGACATAGCCTTGAATCATCTAGAACCTGAGTTTCGCATTATTGTAGAGAAATTATGATTTGAGCTTATTCACTTAAATGTATGGACTGGGTCTGTCACTTACAGTTGAGGACGAAAACTGTACAGCCTATGGTTGACAATACACGTACATTTAAATCTTCTCCTTGTATTTAAGAAACTTTAAAACTTAAATTCAAACAAGTGCAAGTTGGAGTCAAGCCTGTGCTATCAGTGGTCAGTGACCAAACAGCTAATGTGTGATCAACTCTAGTGGAGACTTGCCCAGTGAGTTCCCCCTAGCTAGCCATATCATACATGTACATTTAACCACTTCCTCTCCCTCCATACGACAGGTACATGTGACGTCAAGTACACATCTCCTAATGTAAGGTATTTCTGACCCTGAAACAGCCCTCCACGTTTGACAGAACTCACCAGTGTTATTATTGCAGTAGTCTGACTCCAGCAAAGAACTTTCACTTTCAGTTTTGATAATGGGTGTCCTATTAGCACTAGACACCTGTGTGGGCACCAAGTGACTGTGTAGATGAGGGCCACACAGAGGACTGTTCCGCCCACCCTCTTGTCCCATAACGGGCGGGGACACATCCATTGAAGATTCCCCCATAATCAAGTTTTCAGCACCATAGTCTTTGTCTTTGCTCACCCCACTCAAAGGGTTTGGAACAGTCTCTAAAAATTCTTCCTCCTCATCTTGGATGTTTTCACTGTTTTGCCTCCCTAAATTGGCATCACGTCCACCAAGTGTGGACACTTGTATCAAGCCAACCGGGTAGACTCCCTGAGACCTGTTTTCAGATACAGAGATTGTTTCTGTATGTGACTTGCCACCAACAGCTTTGGCACTTGTGGGTATTATCCTTGAATTCCTGTCTAATGTACTTTTCTGTTTCCTTTGTAAATCCACTCCCATAGCATAGATATGGTCAGAGATTGATGTAGAAGCACCTGCTACCTTCTGACCAGCATTCCGGCAGGTTACAGCAGTCATGGCTCTCTTCTGAGCTTCAGCCCTATTTCTGTTACTGGTTATGGTTTCAGAAAGTCTGGTTTCAGTGATGCTGTTTGTCTCATTATGGCTTTTGGTGTGATCACAACATATGGTGTCATTGTTGGTATCAGCATTGACAACTTGTTTCCTTGTTTTTATCTTCACAATGCTGTTACAGAGGCTGGTGACACTGTCAGTCAGTATGCTGTGATGGTGTCTGTGTTTTCTGTTGGTGTTGGTATTATGAGAGCCTTTGGTGTCTGTAAAATGGTGCTTATTAATACTGGTGTCTGTAAAATGGTGCTTATTAATACTGGTGTCTTCATCGGTGTCCACAACTTCCTCTTTCAGCCCGTCTAGCCAGGATGGTTCTGGCTTCTTGCCAGAGCAATCTGAAAAAGTGAAATCATACAGGGGGTAGATGATCAATCTAACTAACGATGATAAATGTGGTAAATATACCTGAAATTTCACTCATGACTAGGATGTCATATTGTCACTGCCTCTGACAAAGGTCTGTTTGTAAGGTACAAAGATACATGTATCCTACTAAACAAGTCTAAGTAATATTCTAGCTATTACATTTAGTTTCCTTTAAAAATGCACATTTTTAGGTGAAACCTTATGTCATTTACAAATGACAGACATTAAACATTTATTCCATCCAAATCACATTTAAGCTTTTGTAACTTACAGGCACACACGTAAGAAAATATCATAAACTGCGACCAAGAGATATACTGTAAAGAGGTAAAATGAATGAAAATCACACACCCTGAAAATTTGGCATTATGAGAAACTGACATCTTTACATTAGGCTTATCTATGAGCTTTTATTTATTTATAATGATATATCAACTTTAATCCAGTAGTCTGTGTAGTTGGGGAAACTCACTAAGCTTAGGCAAAGTAACTCCTGAAATTCCCCAATTGTGACTCACATATTGTGACCACAATGTGTATGCCATAGATGTGGAAATCAAGTCCTCTAAACAGTGTCAGCAATGCTGTGGCAATGTGGAAACAATGTCAACAGAGAGAATGATGACAGCAGTGAGAATGTCAGATGTGTACAGTGAGAATGATGTCAGCAGTGAGAATGTCAGATGTGTACAGTGAGAATGATGTCAGCAGTGAGAATGTCAGGTGTGTACAGTGGGAATGATGTCAACAGAGAGAATGTCAGATGTATACAATGGGGGTGATGTCAACAGTGAGCATGTCAGATGTATACAGTGAGGATGATGTCAACAGTGAGAATGTCAGATGTATACAGTGGAGATGATGTCAGCAGTGACGATATCAGATGTATACAGCAGGGATGATGTCAACAGTGAGAATGTCAAATGTATACAGTGGGGATGATGTCAACAGTAAGAATGTCAGATGTATACAATGGGGATGGTGTCAACAGTGAGCATGTCAGATGTATACAGTGGGGATGATGTCAACAGTGAGAATGTCAGATGTATACAGTGGAGATGATGTCAGCAGTGACGATATCAGATGTATACAGCAGGGATGATGTCAACAGTGAGCATGTCAGATGTATACAGTGGGGATGATGTCAACAGTGAGAATGTCAGATGTATACAGTGGAGATGATGTCAGCAGTGACGATATCAGATGTATACAGCAGGGATGATGTCAACAGTGAGAATGTCAAATGTATACAGTGGGGATGATGTCAACAGTGAGAATGTCAGATGTATACAATGGGGGTGATGTCAACAGTGAGAATGTCAGATGTATACAATGGGGATGATGTCAGCAGTGAGAATGTCAGATGTCAATAGTGGGAATGATGTCAACATCCCGCACGATGTCAGATGCATATAGTGAGAATGATGTCAAAAGTGGGAATGATATCAACAGTGGGAATTAGACATCAATATGCTAGAAGCATCATTTGTTAAGAACACCACCACTTTTACTTTCACTCCCATTACTACTCAAGCCACATGTTAATCGTACATGTTTATGAAGGAGATGAAAGCATAAATTGGGAGAAGCCAGAGCATAAACTGGAAGAAGCCAGAGCATAAATTGGGAGAAGCCAGAGCATAAACTGGGAGAAGCCAGAGCATAAATTGGGAGAAGCCAGAGCATGAATCGGGAGAAGCAAGAGCATAAACTGGGAGAAGTCAGAGCCTAAAATGGAAGAAGCCACACCCTATATATGAGGTATTTCACATAAAGGATATGACAAGGAGATGGATTTGAGCAGCTGACCAACATAGCCAACATCTTTAAGCTGTTGTTTCATTTCTGTATATATTTGCTCTTAATTGAAACACCAGTCACCAAGATCACAAATGTGTCTTAAGCTTCATGCCAGACTTTGTCTTGGCTTCAAAACAGTTTAATAGTGCCCTAAAATTGTGGCTTGCAGTAAAAAAAATTTTATATTAATACTTAACACAATTTCTCAATTTTTTTCAAGACAAAAATGAAAATTAGAATTTAAGTTCAAATGTAAGTTGAGGAATTATACCACATGTTAACACAAAGTCTGACTTAAGTCTGATATACTCTCTGTAAAACCATTCAAATCTATCGATTCTGAGTACAAATTTTCATTGGTTGCACGTCCAACGAAACAAGAATTACTTCAGCAAAAACTGGCATCACCAATCATCCAAAAGTAAATAATAATCCCTCCCTTACTTACAGCCCCATCTTTGTCCAAGAATTTTGTAAAATTTGGCTCGTATTTACCTTACCACTTCCTTCATTCACAATAAATTACAACAACAAGATGTTACGGCCTGCGATGATACAATCTTTTCCAATGGTCACTATGCATGCATTATGTTAATTAGCCGTCTGTATCACATGTGTTAGCTCTTTCAGCAGATGTAGTAAATATGGGCTACAGGCCTCAGCTCTAAGACTGCCATCTGATCCTTTGTCCAGAACACAAAATCTGGCATCTGTTATATAATGCTCCACATGAATTACATCAAATTAGGAAAACAATCCTGATTGGTTAGTAGTGAAAAATGATATGGCACAAAAATAACAGCTGCAATGTTTATTGAAATCCCAAGTGCAATTCTACACGTATATGTAGGTGTTTTTTGCATCTCTTTGTACGAGTCAAAATGTCAAATGTTTCACTTTAATAGCCAGCAACTATTACTTACTCAGATAAATGAAGCCATTCGACTTGTACTCTGCCACACAGAGATCAACCCAGACAACAAACTGTGACAGTGTGTGGGGACATCCGCTCAGATCTTCAATGATGGAGGCAAATTTGACCTGAACAGCTTCCAGTGAGGTGCCCATTGTGCATGGTACAATGTACATTACTTCAGCTAAGTTCCCATGAGATCTGCAAACAAAATGTTTTGATTTTACGAAATAATATCACATCCTACAGTAGTACAGAGCTGTGACTTTGTTTGTTCTTTATTGTTTTGTTAATGAAGGTTTAATGAATACGCCTACAAGTATTCGCATGGATAAATTTATCCCACATGAAGTTTAGAAAGAATCACTATGTCTTTGTGGTCTTAAATAGTGAGAGTAAGTTATTTATTATTTATTTATTTGATTGGTGTTTTATGCCGTACTCAAGAATATTTCACTTATACTATGGCAGCCAGCCAGCATTATGGTAGGAGTAAACCGGGCACAGCCCGGGGGAAACCCACGACCACCCGCAGGTTGCTGACAAACCTTCCCATGTACGGCCGGAGAGGAAGCCAGCATGAGCTGGGCTTGAACTCACAGCGACCGCGTTGGTGAGAGACTCTTAGGTCATTACGCTGTGCTAGCGCGCTAACCAAGTGAGCCACGGAGGCCCCTAGTGAGAGTAAGCCAAGTAACATACTTAGAATGCTTCGCTATGGTATCACATTTAATCACTATAACTGGAGAATGCAGAGCTGTTTCCGCTTAAATCACCTGAAGCCTAGATTGCCCTTCAACCAAATGTGCACATGATACGATGATGTGAAATCGTGTTTTCTGTTGCTTTGACATGGCGCATCCCACAGCCTCTGAAGAATTCCAGATTAAAAACTGATTTATTGAGTCACCAAGAACGCAGGACACAAAATGGTTGTGGCCATTTATGTATTTATTTATCTAATTATTTGATTTGTGTTTCACGCCGTACCCAAGAATATTTCAGTTATGCAACGACAGCCAGCATTATGGTGGGAGGAAATTGCGCAGAGAAACCCAGGATCATTTGCAGGTTGCTGACAGACCTTCCCATTTGCGGCCTGAGAGGAATTGTGGCCTTTTAGGTCTGTTTCCATCCCACTTCATGAATAACTTATTTATTGTTATTTCTTTTAATGCTGTACTAAAGAATAATGACTGCAATCTGTTTTATAAGTGAAGGTAACCCACAGTAAACAACCAACCTATGTCAAGTGACTGTTGAACTTTCCCATGTGTGACGTACACATTTTCACATGATATTGGTCAAAATAAACGGTCTTCAAATGAACAATAACATTAAACGACTGGAGCCACCTCAAGATTGAAACACAAGCATGAGAAATTATCAGCCACAACCTGCTCCCCCAGTCATTTTCCTCTACACGGACTCTACATTCGTTATACTAGTGGCTTATAGACTCTTCATCTGTTATACTAGTGGCTTATAGACTCTACATCCGTTATACTAGTGGCTTACAGACTCTACATCCATTATACTAGTGGCTTATAGACTCTTCATCTGTTATACTAGTGGCTTATATATTCTACAGCATTATCATAACGTACATATTTAGTTCCTAATACATGAAAGTAATAATTATGCTTAATGTTTGCTTATTTTTGCATGCTGTTAAATGCCACTGTCAATGTTTTGCAGTCAGATCATAACAGTTCTATGGTATTCCCTTATGAAGGATAGTCGCACATATGCATTGTGCTGCGTGAAAAAAATATACATGCACACCGTAGTACTGAAGACACAGTTTCGTTAAGCACTCTGCCCAGTCAGTCATAAGTAATCTGTTACAAGTGGACCAGTACTTCCCTTTATCTTGAGTTCCAAGTTAGAAGGTATCAAGAGTATAGATTTTGTATAAAGTCTCAGGGCAATTAAACAGAGGTTTGGTATTAGCTAAAATAAGTGCATACCTTCCACTTACAGTGACAGAAAGATTCATTAGAATTTGTTCATTTGCCTCGATGCCAAAGAGCTAGCCATGTTAAGTCTGAGGTTGATTTATGTGTGTAACGGTACTTGATCCATTCTGGTCAGTTTTGACATGTACCGCTACACATTTATGACCACTGAGTAATCATCATTCAGTGATGAACATGCAGACCAATCTAGACAACTTTTGAAAAGACCTAGCTAGAAGCCAGAACAAGCTATCATATCGTATTGTGCTACCTTTATACATGCACATGTACACGTGTATGAGCCGGTGAATTATGTTAAAATTCTAGGGCGTGAGAAACGTGGTCAAAGGGAGGTCACTCTTCGCATATAGTCATATATACGTCGTTAGTAGTCAGTATATAAGTAAAACCCACTGTACAACATCAACAATTCTTCGTGGAGCTCAATTCACCACCTCCATTGTAACTTACGGGTTTACAGGCTATATAAAAATATTTTCAATGTTGGCTGTAATGATGCATATAACACATTTATGCGCAACCTTTCACGTGCCGTTCAACTCATTGAAAAAGTTTAACGAAATGAACTTCGACTCAATTGACCTGAAAAAGACTATGGTCGGCCTGCTCTGCAGCATTTAGTAACCTTTGGATAATCCTTGATCTGGAATCGTGTAAACTTACCATTTAGACGCCTCTCGTTGTTATCTCCTGCAGATTTATCCGACTTCAACCATCTCAGAAAGTTTTCCGAACTCTGTTGTTGTCTTCCAACCGGAAGTATAAATGTCATTATCATGGGAGCAGTCATTATTCGGGTGTGAGTGTAGCCTACTGCATGTACAGTGCTGCATGCTGCTTGGTGGTAACAAACGCTGTTGTAACTGTTCTACAATTAACAAAACCGTAAGGATAATAATACAAAAAAGGAATCTGGAAAAATAGGATTTTCAGTTAATTACTGTTACAGAGATTATACAGGTGATTTTTAACAAAGAAAATGATCAACCCATATCTGACCGCATTTTTGTTTTTATCAGCTTCGGCAGTGCATCTATTGCAGTTCACAATGGGTAATAAACGTTCTAAAATGTATAAATCGGGTCGTATTATGACTTTTTAAAGCTTTAGTATCATTTTAAAAACAGTGGTTAATGATATATGTACAGGTATGAGTCTGACACATTTACCGAAAATCAATAATTTGAGCTACCGGTAGGCTTACGAGTATTCTGGGAAAATATTTATTTATTTGTTTGATTAGTGTTTTACGCCGTACTCAAGAATATTTTACATTACGGTGGGTGGAAACCGAGCACCCATAATTTATGATACCTGTTTACCCATCCGCAGGTTGCTGGCAGACCTTCCCACGTACGGCCGGAAAGGAAACCAGCATAAGCTGGACTTGAACTCACAGCGAGCGCATTGCTGAGAGGCTCCTGGGTCATTACGCTGCGCTACTGAGCCACGGAGGCCCCGGCAAATATAGAAAACTTGATATTAGCGAATATGGGTATATTGCCAAAGAATTACATGTACGCAGCGGCTTTAATCCTTTTAAACCTGCTCGTCAGGATATAGCCGGCCGTTAATAACTTTAGAATACTTAGTTTTTAATAAACAAGCATGCTATATAGGGCCCATAGGCCAGCTGTACATCGAATGGTCATGATATTTAAACGTTTTAAACAATCACATTCAGACTCTAGTGAATGTTAGAACTATATTTGCCTGTACGTTTATTAAAGAATTGGGCGACACTCTACCATTATAATATTTGACCCCTTCGGTGGCCTAATGGTTAAAGCGTCCTCCTCGAAGCCGGTAGACTCGGGATCGGGGCCATAGGCCTAATGAAGACTTTATAACTTACACTTGCTGCTCCCTCGCTTGGCAGTTAGCACTGAGAGGTTAGAGCACTGAGAGGTTAGAGCACTGAGAGGTTAGAGCACGGAAACTGAACTGGTTGGCCCGGTGTCAGTATAGTGTGACTGGGTGGGGTGTCATGTCTGGTGTCTTCTCTTCTGCATGATAATTCGGTGGCACTTGCCGACACATGAAATGTCCATGCACCTAATGACTCTTCGTGGTTATATGAATAAAGAATTACTAAGAACGACATAAAACCCTAAGCATGCATACATACCATTATAATATTGGCGTTTCAACATTGTTATTGCAATGGTACACTTCAACTACTAGCTATAGGCTTTATTATTTTATTTTTCTTTACATTGGGGTGTGGATGTGTGTGTGTGTGGGGGGGGGGGGGGGGTAAGACCTGCTACATGTACTCTAGAGAGTTAAATGTATGTATAAGGACTTAAATTTGGTCTAAGTCTACACTTACCTTACCCATTTACTTACGAAAGTAGCCGGCTGATGGTACATGTAACTGGTAGCTGGTTTCCAATGAACATCATATTTATTTTTATTTATTTATTTGATTGGTGTTTTACACCCTACTCAAGAATATTTCACTTATACGACGGAGGGCCAACATTATGGTGGGAGGAAACCGGGCAGAGCCCGGGGGAAACACACGACCATCCGCAGGTTGATGGCAGACCTTCCCACGCACGGCCGGAGAGGGAGCCAGCATGAGCTGAACTTGAACTCACAGCGACCGCATTGGTGAGAGGCTCCTGGGTCATTACGCTGCGCTAACGCCCTAACCAACTGAGCCACGGAGGCCCTCAACTTCATATTTAATTCATACATATCATAATATGTCACTGATGGGATAAGGCTTATCCTTCTACATGATAGTGTAAATATTATTTGTTGTTATTCAGTCGCCAGTGTAATCCACTAAACAAACGGGCATACGGGTACATGCTATATCGACCATATATTATAGCCACACAGGGTATATGGCCGATTCTATTTAGAATCAGTTATGTATAGTGAACTCATTCTATTCTTTCTTCAGACTTGTTTCATGCTCTGTTTCGCGGTGGTTAGCTTAATCCTATACAGGAAGTGCGTGTGTGCGCATGTTCAAATCAGCACATTATGAAAACCAACTGAGGCTATTTGCCAGTTACTTCACAAACATAAAATAGAATCGAGCCTATATGCTGTCTTGCCCTAGGCGGTTGTGCCCTAACATTTACATGTAGGTCGACGCGGCCATCTTACTTCCCATGTATATGACCAAATGATTTGTCATTTGAATCGCACGACCCTGCATTTGATCATTTATGCATGCAATGAAATGATGGACGGTAAATGTTTCTTTCGATTATCGTGAAATTCTCGATTCTGTTATACACAGAATGTTCAAACGGGCCCCATTTTAAAATATGTAGCGTTCAGTTTAAAAGAGTTTATGTTTAAAGACTTTAAAATCCCTACTCTCTAAAACCTACTGTTTAGGAGTGGTAGGGCCTACACCCATATTGCTGCAAAAAAAACGCACCCACATAATTTTTGTGTACCATGCATGGAGGAGTAGTCAAAGTGTTTAATTTATTTAACACGTCCACAGTGAGGTGTGTTTTATTTATTTGATTGCTTTTTGTTTTTTTTTTTACGCCGTACTCAAGAATATGTCACTTTCACGACGGCGGACAGCATTATTGTAAGAGAAAAGCGGGAAGAGCACATAGGGAAGCCCACGACCGTCCGCAGGTCAGTGAGGAGTGCATTATTGGTATTTGTGTACTACAGATGTGTATGACTGGTATTTGTTTACCCATTAGCTATATTGCACTCTGAATCTCACTTAGATGGGCCACCGAAATAAACACAAGCTTATAGGAATTTATTTATTTATTTATTTATCTGATTGACTTTTACGCCGTGATACAACGGCGGCCAGCATTATATTGGGAGGAAACCGGACAGATTCGCAGGGAACCCACTACCATCAACAAGTTACTGGCAGACTTTCCCAGGTACGATTGGAGTGCCAGCTGGCATGAGGTGGACTTGAATTCACAGTGATCCCATTGGTGAGATACCTCTGGATCATTATGCTGCGCTAGCCTGTCAACCACTAAGCCACGGAGGACCCCATAGGCCTGGGAATATATGTATCTCAACCTCACTCGAAGACAGTACATGTATCACAGGAGTCAGAGATGATGATATTCCACGAATCTATTGATGTAAAGCAACAACCCAGCTAGCAAAAGATGGATTCGAACTCCCGAACTTAAGTTATAGTCTGGCTGTATAGTAACAGTCGTTCAGCTTACGGTTGCTCCGTTGTGCCAAAGATTTTCCTGGGGAAGATGAATCTTTTGACTATCTTGTCTAAGCGCATATCAACAGGGAGATAGCCGTGATGAAGTTTCAAGTCATCAGAGCAGAGCAGCCATTTTTTTTAAGAGACTGGCCTTCTTAACTTTAATGACGACATCAGAAACCTCACTAAGGTCCGTCCACAGGAGGAACCTAACTGTAGCAGCATGGAAGTAGGGACGGACATCATGCTTTAGTTTATGACCTCATGGCAAGCCACTGTAATTGCCCTTAGCTAATGACCTCATGGCTAGTCATTGCCCTTAGCTAATGACCTCATCACAAATCATTGCCCTTACCTAATGACCTCATCACGTCATTGCCCTTCGCTAATGACCTTATCACTAGTCCTCGCCTTTACCTAATGATCTCATCACCAGTCATTGCCCTTACCTAATGCCCTCACCACAAGTCATTGCCCTACCCATTGACCTCATCACCACTCATTGCCCTTACCTAATGACCTCATCATAAGTCATTGCCCTTACCTAATGACCTCATCACATGTCATTGCTATTACCTAATGACCTCATCACGTCACTGCCCTTACCTAATGACCTCATCACATGTCTCACCCAGGCCAGCGGGTCTCGCGGCATAGAAATATTATCCTTGGCTGATGACCTCTTTGGATGGCTAAGGCCAGTCAATGGATGGGGCCTGGAACAAGAAGAACGAGCATCATGTGTTTAGCTAATGACCACTCGTTCATATCAGCATTCTGTAAGAAGGACTGGAAGGTAGAGTCCACGTGATCTCCTTGGTAACAAAGGGCGGGGGTGAAGAATACGGTCCTCCCTACGTGATTGCATAGGAAAATGCATTTTTTTTTGGGAATCGTGGTCAGCGATCTTGTATCCGTTAGATTTGTATAATTTTCAGCTTTCCAAAAAGAGTATTTCTGCAGAGCTTCGGTGACGTTATTTTGTACAACTAGGCCTTACTGGTTGCTAGCGAAGTGGCAAAAAGTGACCTTTTCCGTAATGCTTTAATATGGGTGGCCACTTTGTTTTAGACGCGAAAGGGTGGTCACGTGATTCCCACCTTGCGACCCGTCTTAGAGAACAGGCCTACAGTATACCGATGAGAAATAGTAGCACTATCCTCAGATAGATAATAACTGGGAACAAGTGACACCTCAGTTAATGAATAATTGTTTTATTGTACCTGGATACCAGGTAGTGATGAGGCTCCGATCACAACTGCCACTAGTTGCGCACTGGAGTAACTGTCAACGAGCAACGATAGTTACGCAGGGAAACCGCCGCAAACGTGGTACATTGACTGTAAGGAGCATTTACACTCACATGAAAACTTCTCTAGCAAAAATGGACGTCAACCGAGTGGCCTCTATAATTAACGGGCCCGCTGTGAGACTCACCGAACCAAAAGGGTCCATGGCAATCAGAAGTGCTTAAAATTGTCACATATGGTATAATCCCGGGCCGATACCATAGCGGTTAGTAGGCCTAGCTTTGTCCATGTTGCCTTAATGCTACACATGCGCAATTCGGACCCCTGAACTGAAGTGTGAAAGAGCATTGATTTGGTAACACTGGTACACAAACAATTTAGGTTGTTGATACACTGTAAATTTATACATAACTATTTTGCATCTAGTTTAGTTTGTTTTGGATAGAATAGAAAACTTTTTGCTCAGTGATATTACCCACTGCCCCGGAGGTAGTAACAAAATGATCACTTGCAGCAACCACAGCTCAAAGCAATGGTGGCCTTGCTCGGTTGATATTTTGATATGTTGCAAAGAAAAGTGCAAGCTGCGTGAGGTATGGCACCATACCACGCGAAAGCTAGGGAATATATTTTTGAGGCTGAATTTGACAAATTTATTACATAAATAGTAAGGAAAATCAATGCGGTCGTGTAGCCTTAACAAGAGTGACATTGAGGTCATGGCCGTTTTTGGCCTAAACACTCAGATGCTCGATTGATTGGCCACATCGATCACATGACTAAGACAAACATATCGAGATGGGGGCCCTAATAGGGTGGTAGGAAAATGTTTTTTTTTTTTTTTTGTTGTTTTTTTTTCAGCTTGTGTTATTGCCAAGGACCAATATTGGTTCGAAATTACACCTTTCCTATAGTACCACCAGAGGGCAGTCTGGAAACTGAGTAGAGTGTTTACAGCTGTCTGAGTGACACCGCGAAGTTATTACTGCGTCATTCCGGAAAGTACCTCGGCATAATTCGGCAAAAGTTTTTTTTTTTGCATAGCTCTTCGTTTCCCTAAAATTAATATCGCAATCGTTATTGAATACTTGTACCTTTTTGCGTATCCTTATAAAGGTGACCAAAAAAAAAGAATAATAATAATAAAATAAAAATGGCTGACACACGAGTAAAAACTGTATCTAATAGCACTTTTATTTGAAATACATTTACGCAGTCAAATAATTGAATTCTTAGGTGGGCTTTATATTCTGTTAATGTCATACATACATATGTACATGTCATTAACTCAAGCATTTAAATGTTTGAAAAAATTGTTTCCAGATACAGGTTCCATCGATCTGTCATCTGATGTTTACTTAAATTATTTGGATTTCCTTCTCTTAATGCAGTCTGAGTTTCAAATTATCTTGCCTCCGGCCCCATTAGACACACTTGAGGTCATATTGAAACCATAGATGAATTATCAGCTGCGCGAGCTCTATACATACGCTACAACCTCCCTGCTAGACTAACAACTATAAAATTAGACCTATAGCGAGGTCAGGACATTTGCGCGGATTGTTCTGAAGTACGGTGCAACGATGTTCATGTCAGGGTGCTTTGAACCGAGTGGTAAGTTTTATAGGTCATTTTCTAGGCCATACGCCTTATCCGTGAGCCCGCTTTTAATAGGGACCGCTGCAGAGTGCTGCATATGCTTTTGTTACAACTGCACAGTATTGGCATATAATCTCGTTCGACGCACGTGGGTGCGCAAAGCCAGGCCTTTCAAACCCGTCCAGGTCTTTAGCGGATTTCTTAGACCTGCACTTACATATATGTTTGTTAAATACGATTCAGTTTTGTTAGTTACTGAAGAACCCCTAGGGTAGTACACGAGCATGGCCGCGTCAGTGAAAGACGTACTGACTCTAATAGCTCAGATCATACTGAGTTATTTTGAAGTCGTATTTCGCCTGGTGTTCAAACCGGCCAAGCGATCCGTAGAGAGGGACATCATCCTAGTGACTGGGGCAGGCCACGGGATTGGCCGGGAGATCGCCTTGGCTTTCGGTCGACTCGGGGCCAAGATCGTGGTGTGGGATATAAACAAGGTAGGTAACTCATGTAATGGCATCATGAAAACTGTAGGTAACACAAGGGTCTAAAGTCTCTTTGTCGGCATGATCTGGATGTAGGTCATGCATGCAGGTTACATACGCCCATTCGTTTTACATACTATTTATGTATTTATCATGTTTATTTATTTATCTATCAAGTAAACGTCAACTTAAATTAAATTAATTACATTTTTTGTGTACGTAACTGTGTCTATATGTGGCCTGCAGCTGCTTGGTAAAAGCATACGGAAGTTGGAAGTTGCTGGTTGCATCAATTTAGTCGCCATGCCGTCAACAAGTGTTACTTCATTGTTACTAGGATTCTTTATGAAAAAACACGACCACAGCGTCTTTAGATACAACCGTTCAAAAGTGTAATAAAAGGTTACCCATAATACCGTATCAATTACGGTTGGACTCAGACGCTTTCTGATTCCTCTGTGTTCGTGTGACAGCCGAATTGAGAAGAGAAATAGGACGGCTGCATGATTAAACTCTATCACATACACAAAAATAATTCAAACAGTTGAAGTCAGTGCAAAGAAATATTACATTGTTATCATTGTACCTTTCATCTATTGCCGATATAATCATTGACAGAATACATTGTTGCAAGTCAGATACCGTATACGCGTTATAAACTGTAGTGACTATAGTTTCATGCAGTCTTGCATGAATACATCATGTTAAGCAGATGAAAAAACTTCAGAACAGCATTAAATTGTCTTGTTACTAATTGTATTCATTGCCGTCTTTTGTCCTATTTTCGTTGGTCAGCTACTGATCAAAGACCTGCACTAGGTCGATTCACCCGCGTTGAAGAGGTATCTGTGTAGAGGGTTTTCATTAAACTCATGGCTCAGTGGTCAGGAGCGGTAGATCCAAGGTCGATCTTGGGTTGGTTCACACCTAAGACCTTAAAAGAGGAAGTTGTAGCTTCCTCTGTTGGCGTTCAGCATGAAGTGGAAGTGCAACAAGAGATTAACCCGGCTCGTGGGTTAATATGATAGTATAATGCCTTGGGGTGGGGGGGGGGGAGCGGCTTTGAACCCTTAAGTCAGGTGTACCACATTTTCATTTATGGTGTTTTAATTGGCCAACCAATAATAAAAATCGAAAAATTACAAATTTTCAAAGACCTGCAGTATTTTGATGTCAGGAGATTCATTTGCTTTGGAGAAATATCTTTGAAAAAGGTTTTCAATAATATCCAATATGGCCCCAAGTCACGGGAGAATCAGCCCAAAAAGTAACAGGGCACTATACTCCTTACAGTACATGCGTCACTCTCTACCTTTCGCTTTACGTCATTGCCATCAATAGCAAATTTTGTGCAGAAGTCTTGAACAATGCCGAGGTGACTGGGGTCACGGTGATGAGACAGGAAGGGGTGCCAGAAAACACAAACAATACGTCTCAACATTCGTCTCAAATAATACTTTATACACATGCATTCTCTTTATCTGAAGAATGTGCAACATGATTCTAACTTACACATAAAACAATTTTATTGATAAATGTTGATTAAATAGTTTCTCGGGAGGACCCAGGTGATGACGCTAATTTAAACAATCCCACGTGCGTCCCACATGCTCCAAAGGTCAATGCTTGGTGGCAATGATGTAAAACGAAACGTACAGAGCGACGCATACGCTTGAAGGAGTATGACAGGGTACAACTTTAAGCTCTTCCCAGAAGCACATCTAAGTGTCATGAGTTTCAGACTGACCTTTAGAAACGCGACACATTAATAACAATAATCTTAACATTCTGGTTTTACTCTGTAGGCTGTAGTCCTTTTATTATCTTGTTCTTGTTTCGCCAGGAGGCCAACCAGGCAACGGCAGACCAGATATTCAACACTGGGGGCGAAGCCACGGCTTATGAGTGTGACGTCACTGACCCGGAAGCAGTTCGACGAGTGGGAGAGCTCGTGAGGAAAGACGTGGGTGACGTCACTATTTTGGTGAACAATGCCGGCATCCTTCATGGCGGAGCGCTGTTGGATTTGGAAGACAGCCAGATTAAAAAGACGTTTGCTGTCAACACTTTAGCGCATTTCTGGGTGGGTGTCAATAAAGACGTGGTTCACATTTTTTGACCATTTTTTGCAAAACTTGAGATGCGTTCTAACAATCTGCTTACGCATACTTTTTACAGCGAATGAAACGCTCTAAACTCACTGTACAGTTAATCCAATTCAATTAATTGTCGATTGTGGCGGCATTTGACAGTCTGTTATTTGACGGCCTCGTCGATATAAACGCAAAGAGCTTCCATAGCCCGGACACGAATACGAAGGGACACACGACCAGATGGACAAAATCTTTCCCCTAATAACGACGGGCGTATAAAGCGGCCAAAGCCACAAGGTGTATTGGAAGCAGTGAGTTCAGTTAAATGTCGATTGTGGTAGGTAATATTCGACGCTGGTAACTGACGGCCACAGTGACGGGCACATCCAAACGCAGTTCAGCTGAACTGGCTTTACATCACTGCCTCCACTAGACAGTGAAGCTTTGACAGCTTTATGCGCCCGTCATCTTTAGGCAGACCGTATTATATTTTAGCGATTTTTGTCCTGCTGTCCGTCCGTATTCGTGTCCTGGCCATATCTCCAACGGTTTCCCATGCGCACTTTTAATTTTTGTAGGATACACAGATACTGATATGATGAATGTTTCGCGGCTCACAGTTGTCCATTTCTGCGGTTGCCATTGTTATTTCCCCGATATCTGCTGTAATTTATATATTTATTTGATTTATTTGAGCTGGACTTGAACTCGCAGCGACCGCATTGATGAGGTTCCGGGGTCTTTGCGCCACGCTGGCGTTCTAACCCCCAATCTACTGTATAGTTCCTCATGATTAATTTCGTGTCCAGGCTACATATTCAATTTAAATTCTTGATGGATACTTAGATACCAATATGACCATGTGCCGTGATTGGCATTTGTCCGTTTCCGCGGTTCACATGGTAACTAGATTAGTATGGTAACTAGATTGTCGTTTTCCTGATATCTGCTTTATAGCCAGGTGTGAACTGCGGGTCCGGGCTACAGCACCAATTATTTCTCCTGGGCAATTTTAACCCTTTACGGATGCTTACATACTAGGGTGATGAATTTTGGCACTCCCCGTTTGTCCATTTCCACAGTTGCCATGGTTACCATAGTGTCATTTTCCTTGCTTGTATTGCTTGTATCATACAAATACGTAAGACTTTATGTCTAGATGACATTAAGCTGCCTAGCGTGCTTGCTTGGCTGTTTACACAGCCTTATTTTCGCTCAAGACCACTTGCCTTCTGACTTGCTTTATCCGGAACATTTTCTCTTTCTTCATTTTGAACTTGCCTGCCCAGGTAAAAGTGGATCATTTTTATGTAAAAAAAAAAGAGAAAGATGAAAGGACAAAATGGAAGTTTTATGATAATTTATATTTACTGTAGGGTAGCTGATAGATTCAGGATACGTCTTTCTGATTCACAATTTACAGCAGTGTTACACTATTGTGGTGTAGGGATGAGTTGTGCCGTCAAAAAATCTAATTCATAACATTTATTCTTATTTATGTATTTGATTGGTGTTTTACGCCCTACTCGAGAATATTTCACTTATACGATGGCGGCCAACACATTTAGACTTAAAACTGTGACCGAGTACATGTTCAAGTGTGTTGATCCGCACATCCATTTGGCCTGCGTGAAATTGAATGTAAAGAAAATAGAAAGAATTCTATGCATTCAGTCTCATTTTGATTTATATTTTTGTTTTTTGTCATACCCATCTCTGCAAACAGACCGTGAGAGAGTTTTTACCCGCAATGGTGGAAAATAACTACGGTCACGTGGTAACGATTGCCTCCATGGCGGCTAAGATGGGTGTAGCCTACTTGACGGATTATTCGTAAGTATATGTAGAGAAGTTCAGGCTGTACTCGTTAATCTGAGAGACGTCGAAGTATTACACAATTGTTCCTGTTATAATGAAATCTTGAAAATATCATAAATCTAACATTAGTCAACGCAGACTTTTAGTGTTATATCTGAATACATGAATGAATGAATGAATCATGATGGCTTAATGCCACGTCGGCAATATTCCAGACACATCGTGGTAAAGAACATGTATAAAACAGGGGGCATTGGATGATTTTCGTCGTGCTATATCGGATATAAATCCAGCAACGCCTACAATGCCATCGTCATCCTGATGTAACTTAAGAGTAGATCTTTTCCAATGTTCCACTTTATCATTCGTTTTGCGGAAATGAGCTTGAGGGAGTAGGGTAACAAAACTGCCAAATGGACTTACCTGAGAGAGATGGCTGGTTTGGTGATTACAACGCATCGAATTTTGAACAACATGAACCATTTAGGAAGAGTGAATTATTATAATACCACATTGGCAATATTACAGTCACATCGTGGTGAAAATTAAGGAAGAACACAAATACACTAGAAATGGCTTTGTTCTATCCTAACAGAGATTGTGTCTCGTCAACACTGCCACGTGCTGCAATTCTTTACACCCTACTTGCTCTTATCCCTAACCCTAAATCAATCTGAAATAAATTATCTAGATTGTTTTACTTTACTACCGTAAAGATTTTGCCAGCCTTTTTGTGTTTTGCAGGGGGAGAAGGTGAGGGATCGTCCTTGATCTAGTCTTTGTTTAGCAATACCGCTCAACATTAACAAATTCCGGAAAATAGGTTTCTAAACACCAATGACATGAATCAAAAATAAACATTGTGTGAAGTTAAATCAATTATTTGGACATTCGTATCAATCAATTTAGGCCCATCAGTCAGTCGTTAATATTATAATCAGTTACATTCAATCATATCATCTGTGTTGATTTAGGTTGTTTTCTTTGGTACAGGAGTTCCAAGTGGGCAGTGTATGGTTTCACTGAGTCACTTCGGGACGAAGTGCGCCGAATGGAGCGACCAGGGATAAAGACGTCTATTGTGTGCCCACACTTCGTAGATACAGGCATGACGAAATTCCCAAAGCTTTCGTAAGTCCTGTTCCTTTGTCTGCCGAACAACGCCCATATTTCGTTTCCATTACCAACATCACAAGTTTTCAGATTTAGTGCAAGAATCGTTTGTAGAAATACATGCCAATTCGCTGTTCGTGGCAATATGGTTATGGGGGAATGTCCAACGGTTTTGACAAAAAGCCACATATCATACTCATAGCAATAACGGAGAGAATTCCATTTCTTTTGTATACCATTACTGCCTGTAATGGATATCCATTTTGGCCGCTGGACTCGTGCATTCATAGCGCTATTTTCCTCAATGGGCGGAAGAAACCATTTGATACTCTCGGAGAAAATCAGTTCCAACCATGCATAGCATTCTTGCACAAGTTGTTGTTCATATCACCAGGGACGACCTAGCTGTATTTTCAAGAAATGACCTTCTCTTCTCGTTTCCCATGAAGATATCCTGCTTGAAGCATGTCACTCAGGTGCTGGATACCACGCATTCTTTTTAACAGAGCAGGTTTAAAAACAAAGCCAAACTAGAGTATTGCGGACAAAGTCAAGCTCTTCCAAAATCCTTTGGCGTCCGACGAGGCTGCGCGTTCAGCACCATCATTGCCAGAACATTTCGACACTTTAGGCATGGGTTTAAGTATAACATTTATTTGCTAAACTGTGGCTAACAATTTTGTCACACGTATCGGTGTAGTGAACAATTCTTTCAGCTATTAAATGCAGTATATAAGTACGAGTAATGGTGAAATAACTTTTATCCTACTGTTTTTTTTTTTTCAAATAGGAAATTTGAACGGTTCTTGACCCCCGAGGAGACTGCGTCAGCTGTTGTGGAAGGAGTCCTGCGCCAGGATGAGGTTATATACGTGCCGAGCTCTAAAACGCTCCTTGTCATCCTGGATAAGTAAGTATAGATTTCAAATCGGCCATTTTGTCCTAATACCTTCGAACGTGCCTCTATTATTCAAGACCGAACTGTGTAAGGAAACGACAGGAGGAAGTCATTCATCGATGTCAAACAAACCCTCATTCTAACCAGATTTACAAATAAAAATTGTTTGGTCCCGCCTTCAGGCGCCATAACGTAATGGTCCTTCAAGACATTACATTGAAGGTCTTCAAGGCTGTGAATACATTTGGCTATATATATACATATATCTATATATTCGAAATAAAATTATACATCTGTCCAAACAGATATTTCCAAACAAATGATTTTTATTTTGTTCAGTGGTTGAAAAACTAATGGATCTGTCGAAATCAGGGTAAAACATTGTCTTGTCCCCACGATTTGCCCATGTCCTTTCCTCTTGGTGAATATTAATTGTTTCATAATAGACTCTGTCCACCAAACACCTAGAGCCATAGAGCAGTTAAGTCGCTTGTTTCAATCTTCCACGCCAGCTGGTTCGGGGAGGCCTTTCATTCAGATAGAGGTGGATGAGGTGGTTTACATTCGGCGCTGCCATGGCTCGACACGTTCTCACTGCCGATAACCCTATCAGTCAGGTGTACATCGGGGGCGTTTCCTCCTGGTTCTGTAAGGTTTCCTCCTGGTTCTGTTAGGTTTCCTCCTGGATACATATGTGTATCTCTGTGATATCCTCGACCCATATATCTGACCGCTTTGATACAGGTGAAATATTCATCGTTCATAATATTACCTATTTATGTCACAAAATTTTATGTTCTACTTATTGTACCATGCTTGCGGAATTATTTGACAACGAGTTCTGGTTTACAGTGATACGGAATACACGGCTCAGCTCGGTTTAGAGCTTCGTCTTCAAATGTGACGAGGATCGCCGTGGCCGATAGGTTGAGCACTCCAGCACGGCGCGATCACCCAGGCGTCTCCCGCCAATGCGGTCGCTGTGCTCATGTTGGCACCCTCTGTGGCCGTACATGGGAAGGTCTTCAGCAGCCTCCCAGTGGTCGTGGGTTTAGCCGGGCTCTGCCCGATTTCTGATAATGCTGGCCGCCGTCGTATATGTGAAATATTCTTGAATACACCAGTGAAATAAACATATAAATGTGACGTTCATACAATCTACTTCTTAGCTTGTTTATTAATACCTATGCGCGCGCATCTCAAATGCATACTCTCAGTCGGTTCCTCTAACCAATGCGGTCGCTGTGAGTTCAAGTCCAGCTCATGCTGGCTTCCTCTCCGGCCGTGCGTGGGAAGGTCTGCTAGCAACCTGCAGATGGTCGTGAGTTTCCCCCAAGTTCTGCACGGTTTCCTCCCACCATAATGTTGGCCGCTGTCGTATAAGTGAAATATTCTTGAGTAGGGCGTAAAACATTAATCAATTAAATAAATAAATCATATGCATACCTAACCAGTATAGATTGTGGCTATTTTGTTTTTGCAGATTTCTAACACGAAAGGCTCAGCACCTATTGTATGCCTTCATGGATATAGGGATAGACCCACAATACCGACCCACGGGCAGCAAAAAGGTAGAGTGATGAAGCTGACATCATGTTACAACAGTCATCCACAAAACATCCTTTCTAGAACAACGTGGCACGTGATTGCACAAACTCTCAATACTATTCAGTGGGGTCTCGTCGAATGAATGTCGTGATTTCATTTGTTTTTATCACTGAGAGATGTATAGTTGTATGGGTGAGAGGGTAATTTTTCCCTGCCTGTGGAAAGTTATCATTGTTAGCTACACTATTATTATGTACATGAATTTCCATAGCTTTGCCTTTCTTGAAAATCAGAAATTCTTCTAAAATATGCATAGCAAGGGATAATTATTTTACGTAGAGATGCGACATATTTGTAAGACTGATCTCTGGTAAATGAGGAATTTGGGTTGTAAATTTAGCCCGCTTTTAGTTGACAGCTTGGGCCACTTGAGCACATATTAGAAAATTCCTTTTTTTTTTGACTTTGTCCAAGTTGATAGGCAAGAATTGATTAGATCTGCTAGAAAATTTACAGAAAATTGTTATATTCAAAATTTTATGAAAGTGGGACAGTGGCTCGACTCCAAAAAGGCTGCGTTTATTTTATATATTTCACAAGACTTTATAGTCGTGTTCTGATAACCTTTGTTTGGGAAACGGAATAGCTCAAGTGGTGACGTAATAATTTAATTATTAATTAATTTATGAGAAGGTTTTTTTTAAAAGCTTTATGACGTAGGAACTGGTTCTCAGCATTGTTTTATTTACACATTCTGTTGCTTATATTTCTGCTCAAAGATGACATTGCGCAATGTGTCACATTTACAAAGTAACATATCATGTCCTACGGGTCCTTTTTGGAGCAGAAAATAGAGAATACAAAGCAATTTCTGCAACTCTGTGATTGTAAATGTTATTGAATTGTGTAAAGCCATCGAGCCTCTCACCAGTGCGGTCGCATTGAGTTCAAGTCCAGTGGGAAGGTCTGCTAGCAACCTCCCCATGGTCATGGGTTTACCTGGTCTCTGTTTTAAATAAACAAATAACGATTTTTCAGTCATATAATGACGGGGAACCTTTGGGGGTATATATATATATATATATATATATATATATACACTGCCTCTTCCTGTGGCAAGTCCAGTGTGCTGCATAAATAGTGCCGAGAATTAATGGCTTTATGTAACGTATATGACCATATCCAGGGGTCTAGCACACACTGTACTGTACAACGGCTCCATTTTCGTGAAATTACATGAGTTATCTAATCGATCGAAGGCCAATTTGATCTCCAGGCCAATCTCGTGATCTGTCTCAGTCTGTCACTAGGATGATGTCCTTCTGTACGGAGCACTTGGTCGGTTTGAACACCAGGCAAAATACGACTTCAAAATAACTCAGTATGACCTGAGCTATCTGTACGTCTCTCACTCACGCAGCCATGCTCGTATGTAGTAGACCTAAGGCGTTCTCGAGAAGCCCAACTGTATTTACAATGACATAAACATTTAGCAAGTGTATGCAGGTTTACGAAATCTGCGAAGGATCTGGGTTGTGTAGCTTCATGCGACGAACGGAACAATAGGTTCTCGCTTCATATGTGACACAGGTTTGTGCACACTTACAAGGTGTAATTGTTAACATGTAGGAGAGAAGAACCTGGACGGCCTTGAAAACGGTCAATAAATTTAACTCTCGGTTTAAAATCTGACCACATATCAATGCAGGCCCCATCATGTGGCAGATCATGGCAAAACCTATATCTTGAAACACTTTCTACAGATGTCCAAAACTATCAAGATAAGCAGACGACGAAACTCGTTTGGCTGTTTTCGCAACCATCCGTGTCGGTTCGATGAAGATCTCCTCTCTGTCGCCATTATGACGTGCAAATCGGTACGTCAGACGCCGGAAAGTTCGACAGTAACATGCCAGTGGTCGGTGGTTTAACTTGGACTCTTCGATTTCTCTCAGTCGTAAAACCGACAGCTATTGTACAAGAAAATTCTTGAGTATGGTATGATATGATGACAGCACAGCATTATGAGTAATTCTAGTCCAGTGACGTCTAATAAATTGCAAATAACATCACTGCAATCTTTTTTTAACCTGATTCTGCTTAAGCCATGGTGCTGGAGAGTGTGTATTTACATGAACAGTTAGAATAGAAGCCTGAGTGAGGTAAACTAAAAAGAGGCCGTATTTCACCGGTTACGTGTGACCATTAGCCAACTATCACACCGGCGTCGATGCTCTGGTTTTACTCTCTATGCTCTATTCAACCATCCTGGAGGTTTTATCCAACACGATATATATATGGTCCGCGCCCCCGGGTTAGGCGAAGTTAGAGACGGGACTAATTGTGACGCAAAGCAACGGGGAATTTGAACGGTACGTCCATATTCACTTACAAGAGATCTGTATCCATTGTAAACTTTAACAGTGCATTGCTTTCTAAGAAATGATAATTAACAATGGTAGAATTGAAATTCTCCCTCTTGCCGTAAAGTCGGCGTGCGAGAAAGCCGTTTGTCGTCTTTGTGGAAGATGTACGGCATCTGGGCTGTCCGTGGTTGCCTTTACACCGAATACTTTAAAGGAAATGTTTGCAAAACATATTACATAACAGCTATCTGGTTGCACGGAAATACACGTACTGCACTAACAGCTGTGTTGCAAGTAGCATTTTTCGCATGAGTGAGTGAGTGCTTGGGGTTTAACGACGTGCTGAACAATTTTTGTGTCATATAACGACGAAGGAATCCTTAGGGTGTATGTGATGTCCTCCTTGCTGCAGGACGGATTTCCACCGCTCTTTTATCTAGTGCTGCTTCACTGAGACGACTTACTGAAGGTAAATAAGCCGCTCTGCCCGAGCCATTATACTGATACGGGTCAACCAGTCCTTGCACTATCCCCTTCATGCTAAACGCCAAGCGAGGGAAATTACAAATTCCTCTTTTAAAGTCTTAGGTGTGACTCGACCCAGAATTGATCACGGATCTACCGCTTCCGAAGCGGACGTGCTATCGGGGCCGGTCATTTCTAGCATGAAGCAGACAGTTTATGCTTTTACAGGAGCATAAGCTATTGGCAACACAACTGGTGATAGCGTGGCATTATCTGATCCGTATCAGTTTTCGACGGACATTCGTTTAGATGAACATAGTTCTGAGATCGGTTGGCCATGTCCCAGCTTAGCTTTTACAGTTTTGAATCGATCTGAATCGTCCTGTCGCATACACTGTCCTCAACGTGCCACGGCTGTACGCCACAGAAACAGGTTTCCCGTGACATTAAAGTACTTCTGAATCAATGCATCGAAAGTGCGTTTCAGAAACTTCAATTTACGTCCTTCAGTTCCAAACAGCGTTCGTATGTATACAATACAGGTGGTATTATCAGGATAATAAATTGCGTACTTAGATCACTGTTTCTGTTTTTCTTTTAGTTTTTGTTTATCTTGAATGACAAGTAGTCTCATTGGACAAAGTACTGCATGCACGGTTGTAAAACCAGGTTAATTTATTTTAGAAATGTTAAAATGGCCGCCTATTCCTGACAATAAGAAAAGAGAATAAAGACTAATACAGAGTTGTTTGTGTTTTAAATAAGTTATTGCGATATGTTCATGTCGTGCAGGAAGCTCTCATCCCCCCTTTGATTTTGGCCAATATCGATCATGGTAGAGACGTGCTTGAAATCTTTCCTCTTAATCCTACCGCCTCCACTGATTTCCATTTTCTTGAACGTTGAGGTTACGATATTCTCGTCATCAATACCACGTGACATATACAGCGCTCTCCATTCGTCAAGGGAGATTACTCCGTTGCCACTATGATCCACGCTTCCACGGTAGACGACTGTGATGGGCTCAAGGAATTCGGACAAAAATCAGGCCGATTTTCGCAAAACCCCATTTACTTTGACGTATTCTTCTTTGCCGAGTTCCTGTTCAGATTCGTTTTGCCCCACAGCAGTTCTTAATCAATTGAAGTAGTCGGTATACACCCTAGCGAGCCTCTCGGTTTTTCCTTTCTCTTATAGAGAATATTTGCAAAATGTGTGCATGCGGAAAAACTTATAAATTGTTTTAATCTCCAAGGACACATATAAAGGTGGGATTGAACTGGGTTTGTTTTGATAATATTCTGCCTTTTTGACAGATTCCTCCTCCATGTATGTTTTCTTCACAGAAACCACAAATTAATTATCCAATAATTAATCCCGCGTTTCTGGGACAAACAATCTTTGGTTCTGCTGCTTGCGACTCGATTAAATGTACACATTAAGGTGAGGTGATTACCTCTGGAATCTGTCCATCATCGCCGTCACGCAAGCATATAATACCAAATACCAAAGCCGTTGCCTTAGAAAGTGTTTGAACGTTGAATGGTGTTTCAGATCAGCCCTCGTAAATACGCCCTTTATTTCTAGAGGTGAAAAAGTGATAGATGAGATTAAATATGAATTAAATGAATAGCTCAGATTTAATGCAACATCGGGTAATACCTCAAGGCAAATAAAATGTTCGACTCAAACCAAGGCAAATAAGATGCTCTGGCATGGATCAACCTTCAGTCATAACAATTTTGTAAGACGCGTACATAAATGGCTCAAATGAGAGCAACCTAATAAAACAAGACTTGTCTTGTTAGATGAAAGTGTCAGGAGTCCTAAGTTAATCCGGATGAAGTTCTAAAAGCGTCATTTACCCAAAACCGACTATAACTCCGGCCGTATGTGGGAAGGTCTGTCAGCAACCTGCGGATGATCGTGGCTTTTCCCTGGGCACTGCACGATTTCCTCCCAGCATAATGCTGGACGCCGTCGTATAAGTGAAATATTCTTGAGTGTGGCGTATAACACCAATCAAATACATAAATTTAACAATAAATAATATTTAATAAATTTAACATCACATAAATCAATCAAAACCTTCTGAGTAAATGCACCTGCTTTTAAATAGTTTTACATTTTATTTACCAGTGTCTGCTTTCTGAACATCCTCGTCACTAACTGGGCTTTGTCATACCCCTATATAGGCTGGGAAGGTGATACGAACTGGGCTTTACTCTGGGCTAAAACTGAATAAAGTCCAGAAGTTAAAGGGGTTTTTTTTCTTCATAAGCCAATAAACAGAAAAAAAAGTTACAGTCAACCTTTATACTTCAATCACAACATGAGGTAACATGTTTTATGGGCGACCGTATCATTCAGCCACAAGGGCGCTTCTCTGAATTGTATCCGTGAAAGGCACAAACAAACAGAAGGCAACATGGTTCTGTCGTGGCGCCATCACCACAGTCTGTCATCCGCCGACAGTGTTTGATCATCTGCGGTGTTGTTAAAAAAATGTAAAATAGAATTGCTAAAAACCGAATGAGAGATGAATCCAGATGAGTGTAAGATTATTGGAATTTAATTGCTGTGCAGATACATGGAGAGAGCTGACATGATCGTTGCAATTTGAACCGAACAAGACGACAGGTTTGGTGACTGCAGGCACAGAAAGTTTGACAGCGGCTTCTGCATGCTGTGTGTGTGGTTTCATCGACAGTTGACAGATGCAGGGAGGTTTTCTCCCATAATGCTGGCCGTCGTCGTAAAAGTGAAATACTCTTGAGTACAGCGTAAAACACCAATCAAATACATAAAAAATAAACATTTACAGGGGCGTAATTCTCACGCGTCTGAACAAAACATGACAGCAGAATTCTGATGGTCTTCATCTCAGTTGTGGAACATTTAGTACTTCGGGTGGAACTTTCATGTTTCATGTGACAACTTATAAAACACTACACCCAGGTATAGACTATGTGTCATAACTTTTAAGCACGAATGCATCATTTTTTTTTTTTTCTTGCAAGAAACATGTTTTGTTTTATTTTGGTTTTTTGGGGTTTTTTGTGTTTGTTTGTTTCTTTTTTTTTTACAAATATTTATGTTCCAGTAGGGTGATAATTAGTTGTTTGAAAAGCATTTTTGTGGTAAATAATGCGTCTACTGCAACTCGAAAATGTTTGACACAGATTTTACTAATGAGATGGCTCATTGTCGCTTGGAAACTAAGAAAATTTAATTATTTAAGGACTAACAAACTTTTTTGTTAGCGCCGCGAAGCAAAAGGCGCGTGTGAACGTAGTTCTGAGAAATTCATTGTATTTTGGGTTAATTTTGTGATGGGGATAATAAATAAACCTTCTGTCTCGGTATACAGTGATTCAGACTACAAACTATCAGTACAATACCGCATCGCGATAATGTGGATGTACTGATTGTTTCCCGATACATAGCAGACGAACTCATTTGTTGCTCATGCGACCGGAAACCAATCCCTTGTACTTGGCATCAGCATTATCCTATTAAATGATGGCGGTTCTCTGGATCTGGATCTGAATCTAGGAATGTTTTAACGATTCTTCAACCTTCCAAGAAAGAGCAGAAATGCATAGCCTTCTGACTTGCTACCAGAAGATTTCAATCCCTTGAAACGACCTTCTTTATTTCAGTCGGGTGTCGAACGATAAAGTGTAATTCATTACAAGAACTTCTCTTCTTTCTTTAAAATGGAATAGGAAGTTCATTAGCCCGTTTAGGTGTTCTCTTATTTCTCTATTTTAACTCGTCTATAACTGCTAGGATTTTTTTAAATGAGGCTCGCATACACTGCTAATTGTCAGTACTACCACAGTGTGCATTGCATTTGGTGCTCAGTAAAGGAAAAAATGTGAAAAATATGAGAATCCAAATTCACACCAGCAGAAAATGCGACAGTTCATAAACCACACGCCACTTATAAATGAGTATTTTGAAAGCTGTGATAATATCTAAGACGATGTTGCTCTCAATGATTTATTTATGTATTTGACTGGTATTTTACGCCGTACTCAAGAATATTTCACTTATTGCTCTCAGTGAGGTTACCATTACTATGGCAGGTAATGATGATAATGCCAGGGTTGTTAATATTGCGTATACTTATGTTTTAATGCTGATGATATTGATAATGCTAGTAATAATGTTAATGCTAGTAATAGTATTAAGGTAGGTAATTATTTTAATGCAGGCATTAATGCTAATGACAATAATAATGTAAGTAATAATGTAAACATTCTTCAGTGGTGATGACCCTACATGTAACTTGTGATATTCATGATGCTGTAATAAATTGTTGTGACTGTGGTTGAAGTATATTGCAATGGTGAGGCTATTGCTATTGATTTACTTACCTTGATCATGTAGAACCACAGTTTCTCATTCATCCGGCGACATTCACACGAGTTTGTGCGTGGAAAAATGATGCTCCAGGTATAACACCGCTTTTCGCCATGTACCTCGCACACCGCATGACTTATTTATTTGTTTAACCTTTGTTGCATTTTTACTCACGACTTTTTTCTTGCACGACGGTGAGCAAACCTTAGTGCTCCTAGTAATATGCCGGCTTTCACTAAGGCTCTGACAAACCCTCTGATTGCAGCCCCCAGACAAATCAGTGAGTTAGCTCTATACGATAAACCCGTATGTATAAACCGGGTCACAGGCTTTAAAATATATATTGCTATTACTGCCGCCTCTCTTGGTGCTTAGCACTGAGGGTTTAGAGGATGGAGACAGGACTGGTTGGTCTGGTTTCAGTGTAATGTGACTGGGTTGGGATGTTAATCCTGGTGTCTGCGGCCTGATACTTCAGTGTCTCGGCAGCATTTTGGCGGCACGGATTTGCCCTACTACAAGAAGACACATTGTATGTATATACATCCAATGACTCCTCCTCGTCATATAAATGATAAATAGTTAAGTACGTAAAACCCGTGGCATACATACATACATACATACACACATACCTACCTACCTACCTACATACATACATACATTCATACATACATAAGTAAATTCGTAATACGTGCATGTAAGAGAAAATGTAGAATTAGTGAGATTACCCTATAAGCCCCCAAGTGCCCCCACCCCCACCCCGTCGTCAGTCAAGTACGTAAGACATTTAGGTCAGTGTGCACAGTCACAACATAGGTCGATATTTACACTGCACTTTATTCAAGGCACAGCTACTCAGTTCATGAAGTTTTTTGTTGTCCTGCTCAAACTTTGTCCTGTTGACGTTATGATAAACCACTATCTATGAGACGCTCGCACTAGATGGATCTGAACGAACAACAATTCACATAATACAGTTGTACTAGTAAAGTACATTTAAACTTTGCTACGTCTGTTAGGGTGAGCGCAGCATTATTGGGACAGGTAAGAATATGTCATTCAAACAAAAAGTGAACAGGATATTTTTGTTAAATTCTGCTAACTTACATTTATACTTTGGTACGTTTGATCGGGTGAGCGCAAGAGTTTTTTTGTTTAATTCAAAAACGATGCCAAGAGGATTAATCGAAGGCGTTGTCATACCGCCGAAGCTTCGATCTTTACTCGGATTATTCCACACCAGCAGTCCTGTGAGTTGAAATGTCACAAAATGGAGAAACTGAACTGGATTTTAACATATTTGAAGAAGATTTAAAATGTATATCCATTTAAAATGCATTGTGTCTGGAGTAACTCTCCAAGGTTTATGCTTGATTATTAACTGGACATATACGAGAGGATACCGTGGCCTATTGGTCGTGATTATGAATGAATGGTTAGGGTTTCAATCCCAATTAGCAGTGTTTCTACCTTATTGAGTGTAAGATGCGACGATAAATCTATAAGTACTTCCATGAGGAGCCTTGTACTGACGCTTATCGGGGAAAAGGTTTGCATTTTTACATTTGTGTATTTCATCTATCAATATAACTATCAATATAAATGTCTTCCACAAATATGATCTCTCTTTTATCCACCTGTAAAGCTAACCGCCATGATAAAAGCGATAAAAATCGGTGTCAAATCCAAGTGACGTATTTTCTTTATATTTATTTACTTACTTATTTATTTATTTATTTATTTATACGATGGCGGTGAGCAATATATTGGTGGAGGAAATATGAATATTCGTGGAAAAGAAGCTAATTTTACTGATGGACATCCGCACGTAACGCACCATGTGAGATGAAGACATGTCGTGAACGAAATTTATCCCACACAAGCAGTCAGAGTCGGGAAAACTATAAATCATTTTTCCAAAGCCGGATTTGAACCCACCCCTTATGTGTCCAATAGCGATAGAAAGAGAAGGTCATAAATCACTCAAACATGAACCGTTGATCAACAAATGGATCGTATTTTTCCAACATTTCTGTAAATCAAGACATCTTGTCATTTCGGAACAGGATATAGAACCTGGAGAGAAGTAGGACTTACAAGGTTTTGTAAAGGTAGAATCAAAACTTTTATTATACAATCTGGAATAACTGAGCATGCCCTTT
Organism: Liolophura sinensis; assembly: GCF_032854445.1. Lineage (NCBI taxonomy): Eukaryota > Metazoa > Mollusca > Polyplacophora > Chitonida > Chitonidae > Liolophura > Liolophura sinensis. Next base: position 7,667,491 of record NC_088297.1, on the reverse strand, counting down.
TACAATTGAGAATATCTAACAATTCGCTAAAAGGTTTAAGTCAAACGAAATTTATATTGCAGGTAAACGATGCGTCTAAAAGGACTGGCACTCATTCTTTGTGGAATAGGATGCTATGAGGGTGCCAAAATCCTGCTCCTTACTGGCGCGGTGTATAGCCACTGTGCGGAGATCAGTGGTGTCGGGCACGCGCTGCTGGACAAAGGACATTCCGTCTTCATCCTCCTCGACGAAACGTTCGACCACAAAAACTGTTTCAATAATGGTCGGAACGGTAGTGGACGAATTCAGCCCATTGTCAAAAAACTTTCTCCTGAAGTAGAAACATCTGGCAAAATACTGGGTACAATCACTGAGGCCATCAAAGCGGACCATGGGTTTTCGTTTTTCACACATTTGTCTCTCGTTCGAAAACTGTCACTACTGTCGGCTGTTAATCTGTTCTACGATCAGGTGGTGATGCAGAGGTTAAAAAAGGAGAAGTTTGATTTGGCCATCGTTGACACAGTACCATTTGCCTATTGCATCTTCCTTCTGCCAATGAAACTCGGAATACCCTACGTTGGAATCAGTTCAAATCTGGAGGATTTCGTCAGTGGTCGGCCGTTCCTACCAAGTATTGTTCCGAACACCCTGTCGAAATTCACCGATTCCATGACGTTCATTGAGAGACTCTCAAATGCAGCCAAATATGTTGGGGTAAATTTACTCGGTCGGTTTTCTCAGGCCATCGATGTGTTAGAGAAATACGATCCGGACATCTCAAGACAGGGCTTAATAAACATTGTCGCCAATTGTAAACTTTTCCTCTACAACTATGACCCTGTGTTGAGCTATCCAGTCCCGCAAATGCCCAACCACGTTTTTATCGGTGGTATTTCGGCCCGACCCGCTCACCCGTTACCCATGACTTACACCAAGTTATACAACAATTCACCCAAAGGCGTTGTATTGGTCACGTTTGGTGGAACAGTGGGAAGCCTGTCTGCTGAGGTTGATGAAAAGCTGATACCGGCTTTCCGCAAGCTTGACGCCACAGTGTTGTGGAAGCATGCTCAAGAAGGGGACGATGACAACATCAAACGCTTCACTTGGGTCCCTCAAAACGACCTCCTGGGTCACCCACAAACAAAGGTTTTTGTGAGTCAATGCGGAACAAATGCCGTGTTTGAGGCCCTCTATCACGGGGTGCCGCTCGTCTGCACTCCTATTTTCGCCGATCAGTTTTACAATGCTGAACGCGTAAAGCACTGGAACGTTGGTAAATCTCTTCCTCTCTTAACGTCAACGGGAGACGATATCTATGAAGCGATTAAAGAAGTAATGATCGATCCGACGTATAAGATGAGTATGAAAAGAGCCTCGGAAATGTACCATTCGCAGCCCATGACGGCTCGAGAGCGAGCCGCATTCTGGGTGGAACATGTCTTGAAATTTGGAGGAGACCACCTTCGGTCCAACGCCTCTGAAATGTCAACGTTTGTCTTCATGGGATACGATATTGTTTGTTTTCTTCTTGTAATACTTATATTTACCGTATTCCTGTCGCTGAAGTGCATTTTTGTGTTATTAAAATTTTGCCATAAAAATAGAAAGAAAGAAAAAAATAGTTAGGTCAAAATCAACACAAAATCAAAAAAAAAAAAAAAGGGAAAAAAAATTAGAGGATGAGGGTTCAAAAATATTTTGTGCCTTCAACATTGGGTTTATGTCCACTGCGAAAGACCCATCTACTTATTCCGGCAACTACATGTAGGAACAAAAACCTATACTTAAGCCTACTCCCATCGCTAATAATCCTATCTCACCTGTGTAGTATATTTGTGATGCCATAATTGTTAAATGGTGTTCTTTTTAAATGATGACTGTTCTGAGCCAAGTGTTGTAATTGGTCAATATACTTCTCCAAACCATGCACCATTTCATTTTGACAAATTCCTATGGTCAGGTCTCCAGAACATACCTCTAGATCCAGCTGGGTGGACTTTTGCGGTTAAAAAAGGCTTGATGAAAAATTTTTTGTCCACGATAGATACATAATTTGATTCTGTAGGTCTGGAATTGGGAAGATGCTTGAAGGACAAAATCGCCAGGACAAGAGGTATTGTCTCCGTATCAGCCCCTTACGGATAAGCTTTGTGGTTCTCTCGTGGCCGATGTTTTTGAGACATCGGTGGCAAAAACCATGCAGGAACGCTCGTAGGACCCCTTTGGTGGCCTTCCCTGCAGACAATCTGCCTTCAACCATAATGACATTTATCTATAGGTCAGATGTGTGAAAGTTTGGCAGTTACGTGTTTACCAAAAGTGGGTGGTTGTGCTGTACTGTGGAAAGGTGTCAGATTTGCATACACAAGACATGAATAAAACGACCAGTTTCTAATTACTGAGGGAGTAACGAAATTCCTCTTCTATCCGATGTCCCAAAGACAAACAATAATTATAGGATGCAGTAGACGTAGGAATTTTTACGATTGCTCTGTTTCCATTGTTCTCGAGGCCTGTAAGACAGTAAGTGCTCTTTCATGCAGCCGTACATGAAGTTCATTGGAGACAACTTGTCTTACCCCAGTACGACGAACATAGATGTCATACGTGATAAAAATTGCCAGAAAAACATGGCAAAGACCGGTGGTTTACTCAGGGCATTCGTTTTCCCAACTTCCGCAATGTACTGGTGGCCATCGTATCAATGAATCTTCTTGACTGTAGCATTACACAACAATCGGAAAAATAGAAGAAAGAAAAAAATCAATAGCACGCATCTATACCGCGCAGCCATGAACGTCACTTATTAGGTATGTAAGATACTAAGGGCATATGTTATCCCAAACTCATCCACAGACATCCAGTTTAAGAAACACACCTTGAAGACTTGATATCCGATATACATGAGACCTTGAAACATTTAACGTTTAGAAACAAACTGTATTTACTGTTACAAAATCATCAATAACATTTTCATACGACAGAGACAAAGAAAAAGATAAGTGTAGTAAAGATATTATTTTTTCCGCTGACGTGTAATACAAATCTCATGTTGTAAAGATCCTCATGACCGATAATTGCATTTACATATGATAATTTTGTAAATGATTCACCGCTGTGAGTTCAAGTCATGCTGCCTTCCCCTCCGGTTGTACGTGGGATGGTCTGTCCGCAACCTGCGGATGGTGGTGCATTTCCTTCAAACACTGCCTGGATTTTTCTCCCATAATGCTGGTGGCCGTATTATAAGTGGAATACTCTGAACTACAGTGTAAAATGCCCTTCAAATAATAAAAACAGACAGATAAAAAAATAAATTAAACAGCACGAAAATATAAAAATAAAGCCAGTATCACAGACTAGCATTTCTACTGCCCAACCAAGAGCTCCCCTATGTGACTGAAATTACTGAGCTGTGCAAATATGCGATTGCAAATTTATCTACAGAGAAAAGATTAGGGCACAAAACCCAGACCTTAAAGACGAATACGATATGTACGAGACCTAGAAACGTTTAACAGTATTTATTGTTAACATTTGCGGGGAAAGAAAGAGGCAAAGACTTAGATCTGCGCAATGAAGACTGTTTTTTGTTTCATTGAAGTGTAATAACAGGATAACTTCACAAAGTTCCCTAAGCCAATAATTACATTTGCATATAATAATTTTCCAAATAAACCACAAGTTTGATGCAAGATTTGGCAACCACAAAGACAACAATACATCACATAGGAAATTTGCTATCCATCAGAAATGTATCTACAAATATGGACAAGAATTGTGCCAGTGACGCTTCGTCACAGAAACAGTCGCAAAATGGGTTTCGTCTATTTTCTGAAACCATACAGCCTGGGAATTTCACTATACTGTTGTGTTTCGACCACATGTCGTCCAATATTACCAAGTACATACCTCGGGATTTACAAACATTTTAAGAAAGCTTCATAGCACGTCACATGAAAAACGCTAACTAAAGCGGTGAACCTCAAAATTTTCTATTACACCCAGAGATATAGTTAGTTTTGGGGACATGAATCCAAATGAATACGATACGTATAAGAAATACGATTAAACACGAATCAAGGAAAACGCTCAGAATACGTCCCGGCAAACTATCCAAACGCTTTACAAATGAGACCTCACAACACTGACAGATCCTCTTTTTGTTTTTAAAACACCGTTAGTCGGTGGAACTTAGCGCTGCATTTCTCTGCCTTCCAAAAGAAGGTGGCGTTCAGCATGAAGGGGATAGTGCAACGATTGGCCGACCCGTATCAGTATAATGGCTCGGGCGGTGTGGCTTACTTGCCTCCGGTAAGGCGTCTTAGTAGGGCAGCACTAGATAAATGAGCGGTGGAAATTAGTCCTGCAACAAGGAGGCACATTACATACACTCTAAGGATTCCTTCGTCGTCATACGACTGAAAAATTGTTGAGTACGACGTTAAAGCCCAAGCACTCACTCATTCCAAGAGAAGGTCTGCGTTCTTGGGTGAACTATGTGTTTGATTCGTGTATTGTCTGGTGTTAGTGGGTCAGTCATAGCTGTTAACGTAAACGGGTAAAATCAAGTCAGCACAATACTTAGCTAGATGGCTGAGGAGGCCAACTTATCTATGCTTTCTATGACTAGGAGGATTAAGTAAGACGTTCGGTTTTAGCTTCAGCGACTAAAGAGTTCTAATTTAAAAATGCATCATTAGCTAAAACGTCTAATTCAGTATTAAACAATTTGATGAGTACTTCAGGTATAGGTTATATCATGGTTTTTTCAAAACAAAACCTGACCGAAATCTCTACTGCACATTATATATTTTGCTTTTTTCTCTACCGTAACTAGTTTCTTTGACTAGATTCATTTCGCCTTATCCACTCCCTGGTTTGAATTTGATTCGGAAATTTTGGTGAATTGATCGTATGCGAGTCATAAGAATGATAGGATCAAGGCAAGTGTTGAGCGTGTGGAGTGCGAAGAGGAACTTGGCTAGAGTAGCTGTATCTGTTTTTTTTTAGAGACGAAGCTGTCGTTTCCAGTGATTAGAGAGAACATAGGGGAAGGGAGATAAAGAGCCAGTGTGTTGACATTTGTTAGAAAATAGGTCCGGGCGAAAGAGAGGTTTGTGTTCTTTGAAGGTGTTTTTGGCAAAGCTTGCATGGCGCGCTTATTAAATTTGATGACACCAAAAATGGAGACGTAAGTAACAAATGAAATCCCATTCGACAAAAGGACGAAACTATTGATCAAGATGATTTCTTTCACTTTTACGTAAGCGCTAACTAGATGGATGCAAATCTTGAGGATGCCAGGTATCTGTGACTTGGGGAAAATATCCAGAACTAATATCATGGACAAACCCCACATCAAAATACCAACGATCAAAGGAAGAAGAAGGATTAGTGACCTCTTAAGCTAATTGTATCCAGCAGTGCTGTCATGCAAAGACTGCACGGTCTCATGCTAGACCATGAGATGAACTGGTGAGAATAATGGAGATATGGTGATGTAAGCTCTAAGCCGACAAATGCCAGGCGATTTGCGGGTTTGCCCGTGTGCAGTGCTGAGGTGAAAAAAGATCTAACGTAGATAGGATAGATAATATCATATTATTTATGGTCATGTTTTGGACGAATCGCTTAGCCCTCAGCTTAGAGTTCTCGACACGGGCTGTACCCATAAAAGTAAAGTGTTGGATAATGCGGAGGTGCTGGGTACAGCAATGATCAGGAAGGCTAGAAGAGACAAGTAGAGAGTTGGTAGACGACTTTTTCTGCAAAGGAGTAGAGTATTGAAGAAGTTCGGCATGGAGGCTTGTCAAATCTTGCACAGGTTTTCACTGTCAGAAAACGGAACACTGATGTTTTATTTGCTAGCATTGTTCCATCGCTTGACATTATCACTTCGCTCTGTCGTATCATTGCTATGTAGTATCATTCAGCTGGTTTGGAGTATCATTACATTGTTCCGCAATATAGTTCCATTGCTTTGCTCCATCGTCATGCAATAGAACGATACTATATACGATGGTGCATGTACAATGATGGCCCTTGCCCGCTCCCATATAAGAATGCAAAATATGCCAAAGTATCTAGAGCTGGTCTCACTGGAATGTAGTAGAGGACTGTGGACGTGACATTTCGCTTAACATACCGGCCCTATCGCTACGTGCTTAGCGGCAAGCCAAGAATTGCAATTAATAACCTACCAATGGGAGAGCCTAGATGAAGACCTACCCGGAATCGAACCCATGTATCTTTCGATGGCTAAAGGGCTATGCATGCAGCCTTTCCTAAACGGAAAAGAAAGGTGACGATACCCTAAAGTAATGACACAAAGTACACTTACTTTTCATGTGATGGTATTAAGGATCGAAATTTTAAAACTTCGAAAGAAACAGGTCGTTTCGTTTTATTCTGATTCGAATTGTCTGACGATGTCAATGCGAGATACGTGCAGCCTTATATAGTCTGCATCTTTCGCTACTTTTACCATTGGATACGTCATGATACTATTGGACGTATTAAAAAATTCCGTATACAGTTAATACATTTGGCAAATAGTATAGTGTCGTAGCAGCTCTGGCTCTACTCTCTGAGCCGCGGTGTTTTATATTGCCTTCATGGAGAAGCAGCGTCTGATTTGCCAGAGGGCTGCTATAACCATGGGTATTATTATGTTTCAAACTAAATTTGTTGCACCGATGAATTAATCAAAAACTTTCCAGACTTGAAAAAAAAACCGTCAGCATTTAATCGGAAAAAGAAGGGGCTTTTAGAATCGGTAGTCATGAAACCCATTTGGGACACAACAATCCATCGGCAGTTTCAATGCATTGCAAGGTAGGATTTGAATTTACTCTGGGACTGACTGATTGGTTGATAGTTCGATTGGTTGATTGGTGTTATGTGCAGAACTCAAGAATCTTTCACTCATGCATAGGTGGTTAGTTTTAATGATGAATCGGGAGTGCCTGTAGAAAAACACAGGTAATTGTCAAATAACCTGTCCATAACCATTCTCGCTACCAGAGTCCACTGTTTATGCCGTTTCCGTGAAAGACAAAATAATCTTCAACGAACACCTAGTTAAATCAACCAATCGGTCTCACTAGCTATGCAAGTGAAATCGGAAAAAAATTTCTTTTCCAAGGCTGAGATTGAACCAACGCCTTATCCATACGAGCGAATCAAAGATAAGCGCGTGAACCTATAGGTGCCATACTCCACCTCCGCTTATATGTTGCGAAAAGCTTTAGATGTGCGAAAGGAGAAACTTTCATCGGTCCTAAGCGATGAAGAACTTGTTCATCTTGCGCAGAAAGAATGGGCGATTGGAGTAGCGGGACTACTTTATGTATCACAAACCATTGGGCGAAGGTCCAGCACCCATCCGATGTTTCACACAGCCGGAGAAGCCTTTAGGCGATTTCATAATAGCAAAGGGAGATAAACTACATGTAATCTGTACCTGTGACCGACACCTGTACATGGAGCCGACATCTGTACCTGTACCCGACATCTGTACCTGCATACGACATCTGTACCAGTATCCGACATCTATACCTGTAGCCGACATCTGTACATGTAGCCGATATCTGCACCTGTAGCCTACATCTGCACCTGTAGCCGACATATGCACCTGTAGCCGACATCTGTACCTGTAGCCGACACCTGTATCTGTATCCCGCATGTGTACCTGTATCCAACGTCCTCACATGTAGCCGACGTCTGTCTCTGCAGTTGATATCTGTACCTGTACCCAACATCTGTACATTTATCCCACATCGGCACATGTAACCGTCATCTAACACCTGTAGCCCACATCTGTACATGTAGCCGACATCTGTACATGTAGCCCACATCTGTACATGTAGCCAACATCTACACCTGCATACGACATTTATACCAGTATCCGACATTCGCGCCCGTGGCCGACACATGCATCCGTGACCGACACATGTATACTTGAAGCCGACATATGCACCTGTAGCCGACATCTGTACCTGTAGCCGACATTTGTACCTGTGGCCGACATCTGTATCTGTATCCCACATGTGTACCTGTATTCTACGTCCTCACATGTAGCCGACGTCTGTCTCTGCAGTCGAGATCTGTACCCCAACATCTGTACATTTAGCCCACATCTGCACATGCAGCCGACATCTGTACATGTAGGCGACATCTACACATTATAGTTGAAATTCAGTAAAAAATTTTCAAAGCAACATTACGTACATTCACCGTATAGCAGTTTCTGTACACGGCTTCAATTTTATAATATATTGCAGTAGGCCAATTGGCCCATGAACATGCAGTGCGTGTTACATACTGTAATTTCACAATAGGACGGTGTAGAGATTTATACAAACTCAATGTGATTCTTAACTATAACTACTTTCTAGCTATAAACATTGACGGCTTTTGTACAGGGATTACAGTAACTCACATCGTTAACTTGAAGAATATATCCAAATTATTTTATTTATTCATTTGTTTGGTGTTTTACGCCGTACTCAAGAATATTTCACCTAAACGACGGTGACCAGCATTATGGTGGGGGAACACCGAGCAAAGCCCAGAGGAAACCTACGACCATCAACATGTTGCAGACAAACCTTCCCACTTGACCTCACAGCGACCGCATTGGTGAGAGGTTCCTGGGTCTAAAACTTAGGATATGTAAATAAGTATGTACTATATATATATATATATATATATATATATATATATATATATATATATATATATATATATATATATATATATATATATATATATATATAGACATACATTTTTCTCTTAGATTGCTATACACGGGCAGACCCGAAGGAAATGATACTCATCTTCGGTGACATTACAGTTGGAACAGATTCTTTCACTTAACATGAACCAGTGTGGGGAAGCTCGTAGATTTGTCATTTGCCTGACTGCACTGTTTTACTGTAACACCGTAAGTATGATTGTAACTCAGAATTTGACATCTGAGGTGGAAGTTTCCTCTTATGATATCATTTAGTCGGTAACCCCACGTTTAGACAAATCTGTCATTTAGACTTTGCTGTAGTAACCAAGTGAAAGTCCTCTCATTCCCCACTTCCTGCCCTGATCAGTCATATCATATTGATTTATTTATTTGATTGGTGTTTTACGCCGTACTCAAGAATATTTCACTTATACGACGGCGGAGGGCATTATGGTGGGAGGAAACCGGGCAGAGCCCGGGGGAAACCCACGACCATCCGCAGGCTGCTGTCAGACCTTCCCACTTACGGCCAAAGCGGAAGCCAGCATGAGCTGGACTTGAACTAACAGCGACCGCATTGGTGAGAGACTCCTGGGTCATTACGCTGTGCTAGCGCGCTAACCAACTGAGCCACGGAGGCCTCTGTCATATCCTAAGCCGAACATAAGCAATGCTGTCCATTTTATGTAGGGTATTACACAGTCCTCTAACCATGTAAAGGAGAAATAATCACCCTCAAGCCCGAAAACTAAAGTCAATAAATTTTTACCATAATAATTCATATATTAAGCTGCCAAGCTCGCCAGATTTATCATTAAACTGTGATATTGTATTATAGCGACTTCGTCCGGCATTATCTCATCGTTAAATTGATAAAACGTTACTTGTAATTCGCCACTGATACAACTGTAGCATTTTTGTTACGCTGATAATAAGGATATTTGCCGATCGAACAGAGCAATGTGGCAAAGTCAGAGGGGGATGCATGTGCGCTTTTAGATGCATGCACCATATAACATCTACCAGTAAGCTTTAGTGTCTTCAAAGCATATGTTTTCTAATTTATTTTTTCTAAAATATATTTTTATATTCTGACCTACCATCCACCAATCCTTCAATATTATGATCTTTTCGCCTCGGTAAAAAATAATAATCAACCTTCTGTAAAACTTCACTTGACTGACAGGTTAGCAGCACTCTGCAGGCCTGCAACTTAAATGTTTATTACAGTTTTTGGAAGAGCTCGTGTAAGCCTTCTCGAGTTCGGATCAACAATGTTTTAAAAGAGAAATAAATCACTTGCAACTGTTACCAATGGCGGTGTACATGTAGCATTTAATATGATCCGTTTTAAGGCAGTTTGAATACCCAAACTTATGAAAAGATACATACACTTTACGTAATAAGAAATAATTTAAATACTTAAATAATTAAAACTTTTGGACACATACAGGTTTTTATATGTGGGATAATATGTCCAAACTGGAACATATCTGATAATGTCACGTGATAAGATGTTCTCACCATGAACACCACTTTTGTTATCTTACAAAATGCAAGTAGTTGACAACTTCTGTGTAACTTCTGTCCGTGTTTTGGGTCATTTTTTCAGCCACATTAAAACCTGTATGAGGTTTAACAGCATATAACTAAAATATCCATTTTCCTTCACACACTAAAAATTACATTCTTCACTGTATATTCTCCATTCTTTAAAACACCCATCACACCAAATCAGTTATATGCTTTGCTTTTTATTCTCCATTTTCTGTCACCCAATATTACACTGAGAGAAAACTTTGGGTCAACAGACTCACATATCTGAGTAATTCAATGGAGCCAATTCGACTCAGAGAAATGAGTCATATGACCATGTTAGCTGGGGCGACTTCTGTGAGTTTTATGACTAACCAAATGAGTCAAAATATAATCAGATGAGTTTCTTGGCTCAGGTGATCAGGTAATTTGACTCGGTTTTTGAGATGAATTAGTTCCATTGAATTACTCAGATTTTTGAGTCAGTTGGCCCAAACTTTTCTCTCAGTGTATGTCCTATGCATTCTTTGTTGTTTATTCTTCATTGTCTATCACTCTGTATTAATTACATTTTCCGTCATTTATTCCCCATATATGTTCATCCTTGTTTTTTTTCCCAGGACCTATCAAACCATGGTTATTTCCTTTTATGTCGTTTGTTCTCTCTTGTCTATCCCCTTGAGCTATCTGCATGCAGTTGTTCTCCACTGTATGGCACTACATGTCAGTTGCATTCTTTAATTGTCATTCTGCAGTGATATTCGTGTATCACCCCGTGTTAACTACTTTCTTTTGCCGTTTCGTGTTCATTGTTTGTATCTCATTATTTTTAGCTGTCGTATTCGCCAGGCACGGTAAATATGGCGACCGATCTTCTATTAAAGATTGAAAGCATTGGGAAAACTAGCAAGAAATTTTAACCGGTCCTGAAACTTACTCTAAACTTTGTCTACACTGGACACTCTATTTTCACTACCTCATGACACACAATAATCCTTTTCACCGGATTGTCGGTTGCCACTGGTTTCTGAATAATTATGACGTCACCAGAGGCAATGACCTCTTGGTGTCAAAACGAATGTTAACTGATGTTTAGTGTCTAGATTAGTGTCGAGGCTTCCTCTCTGGCCGTAAGTGGGAAGGTCTACCAGCATCCTGCGGATGGTAGTGGGTTTCCCCGGGCTCTGCCCGGTTTCCTCCCATCCTAACGCTGGCTGCCGTCCTATAGGTGAAATATTCTTGAGTACGGCGTAAACCACCAATCAAATAAATAAATAAATAGATTAGTGTCTGGATTAGTGTCTGGATTAGTGTCTGGATTAGTGTCTGGATTAGTGTCTGGATTAGTGTTTGGATAAGTGTCTGGATTAGTGTCTAGATTTAGCAAATGGTATTAATTACAAAGATTATGACACGTTTGAGAAATATACTACTGGAAATGACTTCGGAGACAGGCAATAATGACTGTAAATCCACATAAAACAACGTCTGACCAAGCCAAGGCTGGCTGGGCTATGTAACGTTGGAACTCGTATCAAACTAATGTCACTATACAGAAGCAAATGTACTGTCGTATCAATCTGAGCAAATAGCTGACGACGCTGAAGTTCCGATCTATGACACTGGCACCTCTAAGACGACGGATTTGAATGTGTCAAGGCATTTCCAGCTTGAACACATTCAGGCTAGCCTAGCTAGGCCATCAATGAATGTGGACGTCTGCGCCAGAGTATGCTTTGTTACCTTGTACTTGATCCGGTTCTTAGTTCAGTCATATTGTATTTTATAACAAATGTGTGCAGGTGGCGTGGTGGAAGGCAGTTAGGGATCATAAAGCCAACGTGATGATGTCAGCGATTTTATAGGAGGATAGGAGAAACAATTAAATCTGTAAATTGACGCTTTCGTGTCGTATTAACTAGAAACTTCCAAAAACTACCGTAATTCCATAGTTCTTCGGTAGTAACATATTTTAGCAACAATATATAGAACAAGAAACCATTGCGTGGCAAAATTCGATATGCTTATTGTCACTTCACGGCATTTGTAACGCTGAGCCGAAAGGCGAAGCTCTGGCAGCGTGTAAAGGTTGATCTTGTACGAATTTGGCTGAAAATACTCATAAACCTTCATTATATAATGGTTTGCAGTGTCGTTCTACTCAGACTAATGTATTTATTTATTTATTTGATTGGTGTTTTACGCCGTACTCAAGAATATTTCACGTATACGACGGCGGCCAGCATTATGGTGGGAGGAAACCGGGCAGAGCCCGGGGGAAACCCACGACCATCCGCAGGTTGCCACGGAGGCCCCTCAGACTAATGTAGGCCTTGTCATTTCTTCACAATTTTTTTTTATCTCAAATTAACAATATATACAGTAGTATCTAATTATGACAAAATAATAATTCTGGACACTGATCCTTTCAAGAGGCCAATTATAAACCAGAAATTTTGGGCAAATCGATCGGCGCAAATCTAGTCGAATTTATCCCATTATTTTGTGGTAGGCACCTTTCACAAACTGTCCGCCTCGTCTGTATGTACATGTTACCGTTCAAAATCGATATAGTTGACAAGGTTCAATATAAGTAAACTTTAATAATGGGGGTACACGTACAAGTAGCTATATAACTTTTTAAATTTTAAACTCATTTTAACATTATAAAGTGTACAGCTCTACGAATCTGTCATTTCTTAAAGGCATTAATTTCAGCTATTCTTGTTAAAGAACATTTTCGTTGATTAGCGAATATAGACTTTTTTTGCAAACAGTCTCAGGCGTAGCCTCTCATGTAGGCCTGCAGTCACACAATTAATTTTAAGAGAGAACTCTGTAGGAGGTATTAAATTAAGCACCAGGGTGAATGATTTTAAACAAATTTTAATTTTTAATATAGTATTTACTGGATATATTTCACTTATTGGTGTAGGCCTACATACTAGAAAATTTGCATCGTGTTTTAGTAAATTTTCATCCTCCAACCCCCCGATATATATATATATATATATATATATATATATATATATATATATATATATATATATATATATATATATATATATATATATATATATCCTATAAGTGCGCCATCATAAATGTAGACCTATATCAGTCATTAATTTACCTAACACAGGTTTATGTACATAATAAATATCCATATAGATGAAATATACCATTTTACAACAGGATTTCAGTTGCAGACAAACTTCGACTCGAACGAGATCGCTCGACTCGCCATTTTATTCTGATGCTACAGATATAATAACTGCTCCCTTGATAGAGCTCTTCAACTGCGGAGGCGAAAAAAGAAACAAAGGAAGCAAAGAGGAGCAGGTGTTGAAAAATTATTGCCCCGAATGGAAGTAGAAATGTTATTCTAGAATTGAACTGATGATTATTGCAAGCGTGCTGTGGTGTAGTGGAGATCACAAAGAATATACTGTCTGTCGTTCAAAATCTTAAAACTGTGTAAGTTTCCGGTATTCTCTCTGTCAAAGTCCGGGTATCTTCATCACCGGTCTGTTGTGCCGTGCACTGTATCCAAATATTTGATCAGTCGAAATTTGGGCGCCTGAAAAGTAGACATTTTTCCCGTCTGTTTTATAACGGGGTGGTATGTCCCCATAAATTCGTTATTAAATTACTGTTAGTTGTATGAAGGTAATTTAGGGCCATGGTGGTACGTTAAAAACGCTTTCATGTAGGTCATTTTCAGTAATGGTCTAATGACACAGAATCACAACTGAATTCGAAGGTACAAATGTAGTACAGTATGTATAATGGAATTAGACTTCAATTCGGAATTGGATTTGGCCAGAATCATGACTCTAACTCAGGAAAAAAAATCAGCAACAAAAACCCATAAAACATAAATTTACAGATTAGGCAATAAGGCAGAACTAGCAGGTATAGTGACATTAATGGGTTCCAAGATGTACATGTATTTCTAACTCATTATTTATTTTATTGACTTCTTCATTGGTGAAGTCCCTCACGAGATGCATTATGATAAAAGAAAAGGGTGAGCTTCTACCTGATAGTATTGTAGTTGTGAGCAGACCATGCAGTGTTTGTTTCAGCCCTTCAGATGGACATTCGCACAGAATCAAATGAGAAAGATTTTTCATTTTGAAATGAATGTTCTACTATAAGTGGAAAGTACTCTTTGTTTAAATTGTCTTTTTTGAATGGAAATGATTTGTAGACCTACATGTACATGTGTATTATATCATCTTGTGAAAAGTAGCATGCAACGATCAGCTTCCCCATGTCATGCTGCAAATTGATGTACATGGTTTGTACATGTGGTTCTTCAAGTGGCTCCACAGATCAGTTTTGCATAAAATAGAAAGAAAGTAACTCAGAGTATTAAGTGAGTGAGTGAGTGCTTGGGGTTTAACGTCATACTCAACAATTTTTCAGTCATATGACGACGAAGGAATCATTGGGGTGCATGTACGTGTAACGTGCCTCCTTGTTGCAGGACGGATTTCCACCGCTCTTTTATTTAGTGCTGCTTCACTGAGACGACTTACCGAAGGCAAGTAAGCCGCCCCGCCCGAGCCATTATACTGATACGGGTTAACCAGTTGTTGCACTATCCCCTTCCTGCTGTACGCCAAGCGAGGAAGTCACAACTTCCTCTTTTAAAGTCTTAGGTGTGACTCGATCAAGGATTGATCCTGGATCTACCGGTCCCGAAGCGGGCCAGAGTATTGAAGTTGTATTATAAGTGTATACATGTACATGCAGTACATGTAGTTCAAGGAAACAGAACTTAAGTATTGGTCAGTACGATATTGATAAGAATTTTTGTTCTTTTTGCAGAATTGACTTCGACTATTTTATTGCTACAAACGCAATTTGTATGAAGACAGGATGGGCGTGACACTGGAGAGAGTGCAGTTCAAGTTTGCCTCCATCATAGGAGAGCTCTGCAGTGAGCCCAGGGTGTTGTCTCAGTTTGCTGTGTGGCTGGACCTTAGACTGGCAGAGTATAAGCTCAGAGGCTCTATCTCACTTGGTAAGGCATTCTCCATTTTCCTCCCAGGCATATAATAAATTTAATGTATAGTTTCCAGTAGGAGTAGCAATTTTTCTTTAGAGTTCTAAAGATCCAAATCGATATTATCTGGCCCTTCAAGTTAGTGTACTGTGATTGTCAATGCCAGCGCTACCCATCGCCATTCTCACATTTTGCCAACATAATTTCAGTTTTGTTGAAATTATTTTCTGTTAACATCGCCACCTTGGCGAAGCAATCTCAACCTACCATGTTACAGGAATATTTGGTTTTAGAGGCACTTTCCTTTTTTTTCAATATTGTGTTGGGACCAGGACCAGCCCATCATCAACACGAAACTGACAGAAGTTCAGTCTCTACTTGTGTATGCATGCACTTACCGTTCAAGGTAAATAACCTACATGTAGGAACAGCTGTCGGTCTGTGTGCATTTACATGCATGTGTGTGTCTTGAGGTGCTCCCCTTCACACCAGCGCCACCACGTTTATTTCTCTAGTGGAAAAAGTTAGCCCTTTGTTCCTAAAGCGGGATTACCAGTGAACTCTGGGGGAAGTGGGGATAGGAAGAGGGCAGGACTGTAAATATTAACTTAATCATTTTATTGTTTATTTATTTGACTGGTGTTTTACTCTGTGATCATTTCATTTCAAAATGGCTATCAAATTTCTGACCAGGTTAGCCACATTGACGAGAAGAAAAACAATCTAGCATCAGCTGTACGTCGTATAAGTGAGATAGTCCTGGATTGGCGTTTTACTCTGTACTCAAGAATACTTCACTTACACAATGGGCAAGAGCATTATGGTGAGAGGAAACTAGGCAAAGCCCCAAGGAAAACCGCAACTAACGGCAGATTGTAGGCTGACATTCCCACTTCTAGTCACGGAGGAAGCCAGCATGACCTGGACTTAAACTCACAAGACTCAAAGCAATTGCAGTCGTGAGGGATGGCACGCCAACCACTGGGTCACAAAGGCTATAACTCTCTTGAGTGTAACATAACACACCAATTAGATAAAGTAAATAAATAAATCTTTTTCCAGAATGTTCCAATGAGAAACCCGACCCAACATGGATGAATGGAATCAAGGATGAGCGGCCTCCCGAGACAGTATTACCCTATGGGGTGGCTGGGAACAAGTCAAAGAGAAAACTTCGGGACTTGCCATACTCGAACAATGCAGCTCAGCGTCATCAGTCGTCAAGAGCAATGACCTACCCAAGTGTTTCTGCAGAAAATCTGACGTTTCAGAGACCAGACCACCAAATTCACTCCATAGACATTCCAGATCATGTGTCCAGTTCACCAGTGGGCAGGAACCAGAGTTTCACGGATTTGCCCACAGATCACACGGAAAACAGACTGTCTCAGAGTGGACCAGTGAAACAGGAGGTGGTGGAGAACAGCCCAGTTTTCCCAGTGGCTATGATATCCTCCAATGAACTCCGATCAACACTTACCTCAAAAAGTGCTCCATCAACGAACCGCAGGAAAAGGCAGCCATCTGCGATTGTACGTAACACCAGCGCCCAGTTACTCTTGGGGAGCAACTTCGCTAGTCCTGGCAGCTCTGAGGACGATCCCATGCCCGACTCTTACTTCTCCTCTGCCTCTCCGAGCAAGATGTGTAAAGTGACAGAAGCCAGTGCTGCACAGTCCACTTCCGAAACAGTTACAGAGACAGACTCTAGCATGTGTGACCTGTCGAAAGCTGAAGAGTTTCCAGTTGACAGCACCACTAGCAGCCCCATGACAGCAGGCCAATCAGAGGCTGTGCCACAGCCCCCTGGTGGAGGAGACGTGCCATCAACCTTGTCAAGAGAAGACAACTCCACCTTCATTCCTCCAGGTAAGTGTAACATGGTTGATAAGCTTTTCTTCAGATACAAATTTTCTGGTCAAAAAGTCTGTGTGTTTCCTAAGCTGACCACTTACACATGGTGTTCAAATGCATCTCTCATGATCACAGGCCTGCATGTTGTTATATGCACTTTACTGGGTCTTAGGATTTAAAAAAAAAAAAAAAACAATCAAGCAAAGAGTGTGTCTAATACTCCCCTCTTGCAGGGCACTAGCCTCCATTCTTGTAGTGTCCCTCTGCTGAAACAGCGTGCTAATCTAGACGTGGCTGTTATATCACAAGACGTTCTGACACCCAAATTGTTGGTGACATCAAGAGGGACTCCAAAGTTGTACTTCTGTTTATTAACAAACATCAGTCATTGTGCAGGTTGCTTGTCAAGGTAGCTAATCGCATCATAGATGAAACATAGTTCAGCTTTGTATACAAGAGGTAATGATACATCAAAGAAAACTCAAAAGATTATAGGATATATTTGGATATGACTTGTGTTAAGGCAATTGCAATATATATATATACATGTATCCTTTAGTATGGCGTAAAACACCAATCAAATAAATAAATAAATATACATGGATTAATTGTAGTAAATGGTGCAGGTAGAAAAAGTTAAGGAATTCAGGTCACTTCTGATCATGTTTGTGCACAGTTACATGCAGTTTGTTAACAGAAATCCGAGTGGCCAGTGGAAAGATCCGAACCAATGAGTAACAGATTGTAGTGAGACTAGAGATCTGAGCCACAGTGACAATGCCCGGTAGTGCCATAATGCCATAATGACTGCAGGCTTATAAAGGAACATGACTTTGTGCTGACTGATTTGGTGTATTAGGGCATTAAACCCTAATCATTCATGTAAATACTTGAATCTTTACAGTCTCATTAAAATTGCCCCCCCCCCCCCATTTCACCAGCGTCTTTTGTCATGTTTCTTTGATTTTACAAGGACATTCTCTATATATAACTATACAGATATGAAAGATTTATCCAGTAGTTTTGAAAATTGTTCCCCTTTAAATTCATTTCAATCAGGAAGCTTTTGTGATGCTTTCCTGATGTCATATGCAGGTCTTTGGTGTATAAATATAAATCGGTTCTCCTGTCTGCCGTAAAATATTGTGAGAAACTATTTTGAAGTGAAGTGCTGTATTTTGTCCAAGCTTTTCACCCCCACTATTTTCACCTACATGTTTCTCTGATAGTGCCTTGGAGACGTTGCCCTTTCTAGTCTTCTCATGCAGAGGCCCCTATCTTTCCGTCTTCTGCTTTGCCTCTACAGAAAGCTCTCACAAATCTGATACAGATGGCTAATTAACATAATCCAGAATAGCCATGGAAACAGCCGTAACATAGTAAGCCATGATTGTTGTTGTAAAGTTAAGGAGAATGGACAAATCTTGAAGGTGAATACAGGCCAAATTTTTATCAGTTTCGTTGCAGGTTTTATGTATGGAGGTTGGAGGTTCTTTTATTGGCGTTAGTGGACCACAGGTATTGCTGAAGTGGTTTTGGTTTCCTTGGAAATGCAACATTAAGCAGTTTACACCATGCTTCTGTGTTTTAATAGTTACTTTTATCTGTGTGAATATTAATTATTACATAATATTTCGACCAAAGTATTTTGCTCCAACATAGAGTTGATCTACTAACAGAGATTAGGTGACTTTTCCCTTGTACCAGGAAACCAGCTGTCTTTTCAACAGAGGATAGAATCAACATATTTGAATTGCATGTCATGGAGAGAGTATGCTCCTCTCTGTTCATGGTATTAGTGCTACAATACTGGGAATGTCCCCAGCAGCACTTGGCATGGCACTTCCACTACATCAGATAGTGCCTCTTCATACATGTTATATTACTGTAACTCTTCAAACTTTTTGCATGTTTGCAATGTCTTTATTCAAGCATATTCTGAAGGCATTTGTCTGCGTAGACTGATAGTATTGTACTTTTTGTGAAGCCTTGAAACTGATCAATCCGACCAATGTAGTTTTGTTTCCAAAATCAACTTAAAAATTTGGATAAATTGCACGGAAAAGTTGCTATTTCATGTGTGAAAAAGGTTGAGGAATTAGGGTAGGTTGATATTCCAGAATGAAAATGAAACATGAAATTCAGGGCTACATGTATGAAGACGTTGACATCATGCCGGGCATACCCATGACAAGAAGACACTAACATTGTGCCAGAAGGTGCACGCAGACAAAATGTTGTAATGGAGGTTAGACAAAGAAAATAACAAAATCCTGTTTGACCAGTTTGGTGTACAGATACATTCATCATGATTAAATGTAATTGCACAAGACCACGTGTATACATCCTGTTAGAAGGTGAGGAGAATGCGCACCTGTCTATATACTTATCAGAAGTACTGACGCATGCTGACGTATAGATGTTTAAATCTACTCTTTTTCTGAAGTGTACACGTGACCAGCCATCGCATCTACATGAACATGTAGAATATACTGTACATGTACATGTTAGAATATACCTTACATGTATTTGTAGAATGTTCTGTTACATGTCCATGTAGAATAGTACTGTACATGCACATGTAGAATATACTGTACATGTAGAATGTACTGTGCATGTACATGTAGAATATACTGTACATGTAGAATATACTGTACATGCAGATGTATAATGTTCTGTACATGTACACGTATAATGTACTGTACATGTCCATGTAGAATATACTGTACAGGTACATGCAGAATATACTGTACATGTAGAATACACTGTACATGTAGAATGTACTGTACATGTACATGTAGAATATACGGTACATGTGCATGCATAGTATACTGTACATGTACATGCATAATATACTGTACATGTACATGTAGAATATGCTGTACATGTACATGTAGAATATGCTGTACATGTACACGTAGAATATGCTGTACATGTACACATAGAATATGCTGTACATGTACATGTAGAATATACTGTACATGTACATGTAGAATATGCTGTACATGTACATGTAAAATATGCTGTACATGTAGAATATATTGTACATGTATACTGTAAGTTTATACGGACGTCTAATGACCAACAATTATATACACGTATGTAAATATGTACATTTTCAGATTGGCACTGTATGTGTACCCTGTATGTCCATGTATTAAAATGTATAAATATAGACTGAAACATTTTAAAAGGAAAAGACTTTAGCATGACTGCAGTTTTAAGTCTCTGTTCTGTTCGATTTAGATTTGTGTATAAAGTTATCTTTTCTAACTAATTACATGTGGTTGTACATGGAGCTCAGTCACTATTGTGTGGTTCTATGTGTGGGGGACAGTTGACGCCTTCACTCCTGTAGATTATGAGGTTCCAGTATTCAATGGGGTCTTTACCGAATTTAGCTTCAGCTTACCCTAATTCTTCAACCTTTCGCATTGTTACGACCCCAAACTGTCTGTATTATAAAGAGATGGCTTGTTCGAAATACACGACAGTTTAGCCGCACAAGAAGGTAACCAAAACCAGCAGATTTTATTTTACAACAGTTTATTAGCTTTAACAAGAACAGATAACAAGACTTTTACAAATACTAAAGTACTTAAATTAAACAAGAAATGAAAGCAGTATCTATACAAATACTAAAGTACTTACATGTACAACGGTGTCAAGTCCAAACGGACGCATATATTCCACAATATACACCACACAGGCATGCATGTAAATGCTCAGAGAACAAATTCACAAGAGGGAAAATCCACAGTATAACTGAGTGTATGACGAAATATACACAAAATTCCACAGACAGGGTCCGTGTACTAATAAGCACTGTGTACACAAGAGCACGAATCAAATATACAAGCTCGGACTGAACAAGTGCTCGTTGGAGATATGATATAACAAAGCCAGAGGCTATAAAGACACCAAAATTCAGCACAAAAGGCCTACACACAGCGAAAGCATCCAAATAACTCTCCTTTCTCTCCCTTTGACCTGCTTTCATAGGTCTTATATAGCCTGGTGTGGAATTGTCGAGAATAAGAAAATTCCTGAACACTTGATGTACACAAACAGGCACCGAACTGAGCGTATTCTGGAATATTCTAAGGTAGAGGCAGACAGCAGGCCCTGAACTTAGCAAATGTAAACAGTGGCAAGCTAAATTTAGAAGCTGACGGCAGTTGTGCACATAACAGCATACATGTATGAAAAAGCAATTTTGAGTGCAGTTTTGGAGACAAAGCTACATTGGTTAGGTTAGCCTTTTTCACTTTTTTACAAAAAGTATACTGTAATTTTTTTAATCTGCACAGAATAATATCCTCAGAATATGCTTAAGTAACACCTTGTAAGCATGCGAAAAGGTTGAAGAGTTACATTACATGTAGTGTGAAAGTGGCCCAGTGGGTAAAATGCTTGCTTTCCCATTGCTGGGAATGGACGTATGTAGTGCTGGTTCCAAAAACCGGACATTGGACATGGAATTTGTCCATTCTCCTGCTCTCATTGCTCTTGGGGCCCTGAGGGCTGTTTCTCAAAGGGGTCGTAACGTTACGATGGCCCTATCACCATGATGTCGCATACTGAGGGTGTATGTTGCCATGGTATTTGCGACCGGCGGAACATTACGATCCTTATGAGAAACAGCCCCCTGGTGACAATATATGTGCATGTTTGTCAGTGGTCAACATCACTTGTGGAGCAATTCGCAGCTTTTTTCATTGAAGACCACTATGTGGTTTTACTCCGAGGCCTCTGGTTTCCTCTACTCATAAAACAGACTAAAAATCTGTGAATATAGCGATAGACACTAATGTTATCCTTTAGATTAAGTAATTTAAATTTGTGGGGTAAATGTACATAGGCTTTGGCAAAAAGTTCTTCTTTGTCATGTACACATGTCAAAGGACTTCAGCGTTCTGGAGTAGAGGGATTAGCATGTGTAGTGTCATTTTTCACATGTCAGTTTATCTGAAGAGTTCATCTCTGGACAATGCAACTCAATTTCCAGGAATTTACCGCAGAATAATTTAAATTTTCATAATCCATTGAACTGTGTACATCACCGTCAATAGGCGATGCAGTTTTGTGTTTTACTGGAGAGCTGATGCTCAAAAATCCAAACACTGCATAAAAATAAAACTAGAAATCCCATTTTTTTTTATATTTCGTCCGATCTTGAAGGTTTTATGATTTTTTCAGATTGTGGCTTTCCAGTCATATAAATATATCTTCAAGAGAAAAATTGCTGAAACAGTCACAAAATTCCACAAAAGGATTGTCAATTTTTTTTGTTTTAATACCCCTCTGACAAAACAGTATTTTGCTTCTAAAAACAACAATTTAATTTGTCGTGGCCTTAGTCCTACTTGCCCAACCCGAGATATTTCTGAAACTCTTCAGTTTATTTATCAGGATTGAGAAATCAGTTGAAACGTTGACATGCCCTGTTTTCTAAGCATTTTTTGCACGTAAGCAGTTTTCCACTGTGAGATTTACACAGTAGCAGCTGGCGATACTGAATTCACTAATATAACCTACCGTTTTTTTTTCATGATTTTTTTACAAAAAGGCTTAGAATTTTTGTTCTAAGCATGTTAATGTGCCAGTTGGTGCTGACATTTACGTATATTTCACATCTCAGATTGTATGTGGCTTGCCAGCAACCTGTGGGTGGATTTTTTTGCTTTTCTGCCGGACTCTGCCCAGTTTTCTTACATCATAATGCTGGCTGCAGTCGTGTAAATGAAATAGCCTTGAGCACAGTGTAAAACAACTATCGAATAAATAAATAAGTAAGCTGACTTCCCATGTTTTGGGATGTCTCGGAACTGATGACGATGTTAAAAACATCCCTGATCATCTATATGTAGTTTGCTCTATTTTATTTGCTTTCCTTTTAACCTTATGTCAGGGAATTTCTATTTTATGGCTTTGATATCTTGTGCTGTATTAATACTGGAGCTGGGCGTACTGAGGGCATAATAAAGATTTGAAGATAAAGTAGGCTATAAAATTTTCGTTTTCCTACAACATACCTGGAAATAATGTGATGTCATCAGGACTGTTTTATTCTGGGGTGGAATGTCACTGAAGAACATGCATACAACATTGTACTGGTGCAAGTAGGTCAACTGGATGTGCCTCACATTGGTTAGATATGTTCAATCTTTCTGTGACCTCATGGTGTCACAATTGCTTTACTGAAAACGAAACCAAAAGTAAAGATACATGTTTCGCCAACTATTCCAACTGCATCCATGTATTTGGCAATGCATGTTCAGTTTCTTAAATACATTACTTTTCATTATTTAGGTTGAATTGAGGCCACTGAAAAACTTTTTATTGCATAAAAACGACAAAGCATTATGAAATGTTCATGATTTGTACACCCCTACCAGATACACACATGTATCAGATTTGCCCTGGCTCCTGCCATTGATGTACTCAAAGCTGTAGTTTGTTTTGTACTTTAAAGCACTTGCTGTTGTTGGCTGGTTTCCATGCTGTTGAAAATTTTGTTTGTCAGCATATAGCATTCCTGCTGTACTCACTCTCCATGTATTGGATCTACGAGGCACATGCGTGTTCTTTGCATTTTGCATCAGCAAAGGCAGTTACATGGTTCTTGCTCTCCTTGGTTCAGATCTTAGGCAGGTAGCTAGGCTGTGTTTGATTGGTGCGCTGTATGATATCCTTTTCTCTTCCTTTACAGTGGTGGAGGGTCAGACTCTGGAACAGGCAGAGGGCAGTCAGGCTTTCGAATGTGACATATGTGGCAAAACTTTCGCCGACCAATACAACCTCACTGTGCATGCTCTGTGTCACACAGGGGCAAAGACGGCCGTCCTGTTCTTTTGCGAGAACTGTGAAGTGTCCCTGTCAAAGGAAGAGGCTTTGTTGCACATTGAAGTGTCGCATGTGGTCGAGGAACGGAAGGTTCAGTCACAACCGCTGCCGTGCCCGTTTTGCACGAATTGTTCTTGAAGAAACGCTACCTCAGAGAGCATCTGCGCATCCATGCTGCAAAACCTGAACGAAAGTGCCCTAGATGTTGGGGTGGCATTTGTATGGCGGGCCAGCCTCAACAATCATTTGAAGAAATGTAACAAGTGACTTTGCTAAAGCCTTACCTCCTGGCTTTGTTTAGAAGACAAAAAGGCATCAGTGCTTGGCTATTGGACCAGTTGCCAGTTCTTTAAAACTCAAATTTGGCTTTAATATGGATTTCTGTCACTGCAGTATTCAGAATTTTAGGATAGAATAGATTATTTCACAGTGCACTGAGGTGAACCTTTGATGACTTTGGCTAACACTTACAAAATTTGGCTTGCCTTCTAGCTTTGCTCATCAACAGATGTGCATTGGTACATAAAAAAAAGTATTGTATGTTTTTAACAATTTCACCATTTTACGGTTTTGAAAATAAGAACACCTTTTACCTTATGTATATAGACTGTATACAGATCTAGTGCCAGTTATGGACAGGGAATTTGTCGGCTTTCCCAGGGTTTCAAGTGCTGGCAGTGCATTGGGGCAGGATTCATGTGGTCTTACATGACGTGTGTGGAAGATGACCTGCCCCCAGGCCAATATGGCATACATAATTTACTCTCAGCTCACTATGGGTCAAAATTTGTGTCGCGCGGAAAAGTGTTTTTGTGATTTTTTTCTGATATCAACGGTGTTTATGTTGTCTTTTTTGTTCTTTGAATTACATGGGCAAGAATATATAAAGAGTTACTGGGATGTGTACCGAGAAATTTAGGCAGTTTTTGTGTGTTTCTTCAGCAGTAAAAGCTCATTTTAGGCACTAGGCACAACATCTTTGTAAACTAAGGGCATGAACTAATTGAAAAAAAAGCAAAACTCCAAAGGATAGATAGACGATGAGGGCAACATTTCACATTGAAATCTTTGTCCCAAAAATTATCAATATTACATGAAATTGTTGCACGTGTCAAAAGTTTAGAATTTTGTTATGTGGCTATCCATTCTATTTAGGAGCGTAAATAGCTCTACATATCCCAGTAACAATTCTAAGAAGATGCAGCATATATACATGTATGCATGTATATTAAGAATACGTGTCGTTCAGAGTTTTAGTGATTGAATGTTCACTTCATACATGTACTTAAATGTGTGTCCGTTCGATTGTCAAATGGGACAAAAACATCATTGAGATACCTCACAAATGTCTCTGCATTGACATTTCAAGTATTTGTACATTCACAGAGATGTATTAGTTCTATAATTTACATGCAACTGTTGTTTGTTCAGCCTGGTGTATATCTAGTCTTTATGCTGTAAGAATCCATGTCGTCTTTACATATATTCCCCACGTCGTCTAAGTCAGGTGAAACCCCACTACCCCACAAATAAGGGAGACAAATCTTGCATCCCTTGAAACAGCAGACTACAGACTACTCAGTCTGGGACGCTGTATTGTTAAATATCGATGATAGTATATTCTCAAGTGATTCATGTTGTCATCAACGGGATGATTATGATGCTCTTTGGGTTAGCAAGATACACTTCTTGAATTTTAAGATTTCTGTTGTACGCATTTTGTGTACTGTGGTGATGAAAATTGAAAAGTGTCAAAGATCAGTTACGTGCACCATTTTCGCTTCAGCGCAGTTTCAGAGCAATAGCATGTGACCCTCAGTGACATCCCCAAACACCAACATTCTAGGTGTCGTGACTTTGTCAGGGCATAATGTTGCAGTGTTAGTTACGATCAACTCACATAATGCACAAGCAGTCGGGGTCTGTAGTGGTTTTGTGGGGGGCCTCCGTGAGGTTAGAGGTTTAATAGCGGGCTAGCCCAGCGTAATGATCCAAGATCTTACTACGGTCATCGCTATGAGTTCAAGTCCAGCTCATGTTGGCCTCGTAGTATGGTCTGCCAGTAACATGCGGACGGTCGTGTGTTTCCTCCTTACGTGTGTCGTTTTCTTCCACCATAATGCTGGTCGCCTTCACATTAGTGAAATATTCCTCAACACGGCTTAAGACTACTGTCAAATAAATGATGACCAGGCCTCGAAAGTGCCAGTTAAAATTCAAGAAAAAACATTATCGATATGTTTTACACTGTTGCATACTTTGTCAGTGTGAAACGAATAGTCCATTCATCGGTAGCTTATATACACGTATACCGAATTTAAAAGTATTTACGAGTGTTTAGATGTCAGCAATGTTTATAGTGTATACATGTTTGATGGACACTTCCTTTTCTATCGTGTTTATCGAATGTACGTGAGCAGTCGTAAAATAAATGTGTATTATGATGTGAATCTTGTTGGTTTGGCTGTTAATCATGTTATATTTTAAAGGATATGAAGATGTGACCAAACACGTTAAGTTACATAAAGCTTCTTAGCTTTTTTTTTTTAGCTCTCCGGTACAAAGTGCAGACGTAGCTTATGTCGTACCCTGAGCGTCGGCGTCCAATAATAGGGAAAGCAATGTTACACAAAATATTTAAAAAAGTACTGCAAGTACTGAGATCAGGGATTGCACGTTTGTAGAGCACAATAGCGCGAGGGGGATATTCCATCGTTGATAATTTGTGTGCATAGTAAGTAATTCTGAATTATCAAATTCCTGACAGTGTATTATGTATTAGATGTTTGGCAATATGGTAGAGGTGGTATCTTAAAAAGTACAGCATGTATTGATCTGGCGTTTTACTGGCATTTAAAGCACAATGACACAATGGGGATGTGCCAAGTTGATAAATTATAAATAAAGTCAGAGCCAAAATCCGCTGTGGTGGGGTGGGGGGGAGGGGGGGCTCCATTTTGCCTAACAATTAGTCCTGAAGTCTTCTGCGTTAGGAGGAGAATTGCCGTCGGAAACCATCGAAGTGCAGGTTGTACATTTCCGGTAGAACTCTTCTTCCCAGAAGGTAGCGAACAGCACTTGACGATCGAGAAACCGGAATGTTGGACGTAGGTTCCGAGTTTACACGATCAAGCCGGCAGACGACTCTCATTGGCTGAGAGGCAACACACTCCCAGCATAGATTACAAGGTGTTAAAGATGGAGGACGCGATGGACTCAGCGATTTATGCCAGCTTTGCTGTTTTCAGGCTTTATGTGTATGGCGAGGAAAAATCGCAAAATTATGCAGCAGGCACCACCAGAAAGAAAAAAAAAAGCTCTTTTCAGCATGTAGTGTCATTTTTATAGTTTTCTGCTCCTTTAATTACCGTAAATTACCAAATTCACGATTTCATGCGTCTCCTACAGGCGAGTTCTTTGGTAACCTTGATACCAAATCCGAAAATTATTGGAGTGTAAAAATGGTTTTTAAGTCACAGTTTTCCTAAGGCCCCAGTAGTCAGTGCGGAAATTAAATAGCCTGCAGTGGTTAGTTCAACGGTGATAGCTGTCAAAACAATTTTGGTTGGGAGAGCCCTCATTAGGGGCGCTAAGCTGATCCCGCGCTGCCAGTATGTTCATCGATGACGTAATTTCCGAAAATTCCCCACCCATTCCCGACCACTGACGGAAAAAGCACATGAAACAGAGGGGTTTTAAGATAGGATTAAAAAATGGTTGAAAAAATATTTTTGGTTGTGGAAATGAAGCAGAGAGAATCCTCTGAGGGCATTTCTGAGGTCGTGAGACCTGTCACCAATTTACCGAAGTAGTTCCAGTTTTAGAGTGTACTGTCTCGGTGTGTTCTAGCATCTCCGTTAGGTTTTCTTCTATTTGGGCATGTAAAGCCGCGTATATCATCCTTATTGTAATACACTATGCTTAGTTGATAAAACTTCGGCCAAGGTATGTCCTCAATTTTAGTGTTGTCTGTTCGCAAGCTTTAGCTGCATGATGCAAATGGTCGCATTTCCAGTGATTAGCCCATGGTTTAAAAAAAATGTTTGTTGCGGATAGCGTGACCGAGTCGTTAAATTTGGGCCGACTCAATTTTATGGGGAAATGTGAGTATTTTTTTTCTTCGGGAGATTGTCAAACACAAACTACTGCACTGCTCCGATTTATAGGAATTAGGTTCGGTATTACAGATTTGCTCTCGCCAGAGTCAGCATGAAATTCTATTCGTCCGCTATGTTACAGCAGGTTCATCTTTACGCCGATGAATATAGGTCCTAAACATCTAACGATGGCATCGTTTAAAACCTAATGTTTTACAACCGAGAGTCACAGATAAGTTGGACCTACCGTTAAATACAACGAGTCATTGTCGTTAGATCAGTTGACCCACATTTGTGCGGGTAATAACGTCTATCATAATCTTGCAATTGCACTGCACAGTAACTACACCACTTTTAAACCCATGGGTTCTGTTTTTTTTTCTCTCTCTCTCTCTCTTTGTTTTTTTCGTTTTCCTTAGTGTTTGTTTTATAGTGTATGTTCATGGACCATTTAATTATTTTCCGTTGCCTTGATATATTGCATGGTTACCCAAACGTTCGTGACTAAGTCTGCACGCCATAACCCAGGAATTGCTATATCTCCACAGTCCGCCCCATTCTGTATGCATATACCATACTTACAAGAAACCGAGCGTAATGATGTGAGTGTGTGTTGTTAGGCTACTTTGTCTAATCTCTCACCGTGAAGATGATGACCACTTGTCCAGTTTGTCCCATGTTCATGTCCAGCTCTTACTGGTTTCACTGCGGCATTACTTAACAATCAGCGGTTTATCAAGTACATGTATACTTGGTGAGATGTTGTGGTTTTTTGTGGGCTCTGGGTCCTGAGACCTGTTCCGCAAGCGACTCTAGACTATAAGTTGATTGTAACTTTCATGGCAACACATGCTAAAAGTATATGCTGCCATGTTTATAGTTACAAACAACCTCTATAGCATAGTTGCTCTGTGGAACAAGGTTCAAGTTCGAGTTGTCAAACCATGCATAAGCTTGTCGGTGTACCTCGCATTTATTGAGATGAAACGCACTTTGTTCGTTGTAAAACACCAAACCAATAGTTAAATTGTGTTTTTTTCTGTTTTTGTTTTTAGTTGCCGATTTGAGCTGGTACAGAGGGTCTTACGATCAAAAATACTCACGAGGTTCAAGGGGGTTTTTCGAACGCCGGACCAAAAAAGTTACGACTGAGGGAACTTGCCAAGATGAGGCAGAGGCGATGTCGAGAGAGACAGCGGATCCGGCGACTTTTGGCGACGGAGTCCCTCGACCAGTTTAAGACAGAACCGAGTCACAACGACAGTTCACTCTCATTCATCAGCAAAGTGTCTTCCGACATCGGTTCAAATCCAGATTTTCATTCTAATCGTAGCTCCTGTTCAGACATTTACTCAACCAAAGGACAATGGACTTGCAGCAAACTTTTCAGTGTCAGAGTGATTATTGCCTACCCTTATACAATCGGGTTACAGTTCACAATCGCTATCATTTTGTATTTATGAAAGGGTTGATGCTGATTGATGCGTTTTTTTTTTCGGAATTCTTGAGAATATATTACTTAAATTGCGACGACCAGATTTGTGGCAAGAGGAAACCTGGTAAAGCCTGGAGAAAACCAGTGATCCTCGACAGGTGTCTGACAACGTCCTGACGTAGGTCTGGAGATAAACCCACTATAGGTGAGATCACAGGCCTAGTGAGATTGCGGCACACCCAAAGATCCTACACCTTTTAGAAAAGACGTCTTTCGAATGACACAGATCCTTTACAGCATTCACTTGTAAATTGTTTGGGGTAAAAATGAAATCTGAAAATGTGTGTGGTATACAATGTCAAGATTCTGAAATTTGTAATACTTGGATTAGGCCCATGCGCTGGTCATAGATTACAGGGAAGACACTAAACCTCGTTTTCCATATGATTTCTCATTTTCCTGAAGACTTTTGACCACATGACTTGTAATGGGACAGTCTGCCACCATGAACTACACACTTTTGATATATTACTAATTATGTTTTTGTATTAGTTAATGAAATACCCAAATCCATGGTCAACAGAGGCAAAGCAGCTTGTGTGCGCGAATAATCGATAAGTGATTAGAATAGACGATATTAAACAAGCTGCCTCGCTAGATTTGCTTGATTTTCCTTTTTGGCATTGCCTAAAAGATAAAGGCTTCTTCCACCAATTCAAAGTCTATCAGTTATTCACCAGATTTAGGATGGTATTCCATGGTTTTTGCTTTAAAATTCTTCCTTAGCAGTAGTCTTGATAAATAATAATTAAAAATAAGTATTTGTGTATTGAAACGATGACCCTGATTGTCATCAGCGTTTGTAACTTCTCCAACAAAAGGGTTGTGTGTGACCCAACCGTCTTGGGCGTAACTTTGTTT
This sequence comes from Liolophura sinensis, assembly GCF_032854445.1. Classification (NCBI taxonomy): domain Eukaryota; kingdom Metazoa; phylum Mollusca; class Polyplacophora; order Chitonida; family Chitonidae; genus Liolophura; species Liolophura sinensis. The sequence goes on along the minus strand of NC_088297.1, from coordinate 7,637,063 downwards.
CAATGGAAGTAGGGAGTAAAATGTAAAAAAAATAGATGGCGAAATATACCCTCTCATGTATTAATTTATTTATTCATTTGTGTGGTGTTGATCGGCCTTGCTAGCCGCAATTCTGAAGCTAGTTATCAACCCTCACGAAGAGGTGGTTAAATTAGCCCTGTAGGGATACTTAAGCTCTCTATTCGATACCTCAACTGCTGTATTTCTCGTTTGAACAGCTGCTTTAGGCTTATAGGTTATACATACATTTGTATCAGGTGAAGTATATTGGTATAATTGTTACAAACATCTTTGCGATGAACGTTTATAATGAATGCATGCTGTGCGTTATATTTAAACATTTCGTTCCCTTGGTTTTAGGAAGTTTACAGAAGTAGTGAGTCACAGAAAGTTGGCCTCAAGTATGTACATCTTACTCGTTCATTGAAACGCGTGTAGTCTCGCAGTATATCAGGATAGGCCCCTAATTTTACGTTTGAATAAATTAATAATTTATCAAGTATCACTGTTTTGTCGATTGATTTAAGAGGAATTGCTGTATGGACATATATACTGCGTTCGACGATGGCATAATGCTACATGGAGAGAAAAGTTTGGGTCAACTGACTCAGAAATCTGAATTATACGGCTGAGCGAATTCAACTCCGAAAACTGAGTGATATGAGCAGATCGGTCATGTGAAACTCATGGTTATATTGTTGACTCACTTTGTTAATCAGAAAACTCACAAGAGCCTTTCATGATTCAGCTGATGTGGGTATAGGTCTCGGAGTTTACTAAGAACGGTTGTATAACTCAGTTTTTTTTTAGTCAGCTGACGCAAACTTTTCTCTCAGTGTAGCGAGTAATGTTTGTTTATGTATGTTCGAAAACGTTTGACATGTCCCTCCATGGCTGGGTATAAAGACTACAAAGATCCAAAGTTTTGCACGTGTTGTAAGCTCAAACTCCGATCGTGCCAATATTGACGTGTTGGAACCTGGCACCTGCTATTGTGTGACTTTTTGGGCGATCCTTTTATTTGTGCCAAGCGTTTTTGGCGGAAATGTGTAAGTGTTCAATTAAAAGCCCGACATTTAACCGGAGTTACAAATCTCCTCGATAACATAAAACCAGAACCATGATTTGCTGGCGCTAACTATGTAAGTATGATGTGTGAATTGTTCCGACAAATACTTCTGTTCTGGTACACGTTGTGGTTGAAGGTGCATCAGTTATTAGTCTATCAGACAAAGCTTATATGTCCTGGTAAGGTTATTGGAGACAAACCTGGATTCTGTGACACACTCGTCAGTCGTTGCATACTTGAACAATAGCATTAGTCTAGGGGGTGACGAGGCTTGTAACGAGCTTATGTGAACTTAAATGACTTGGATAAGTTGTAGCGATATCTGAACACATCATCATCAATCTAGAGGAGGTCGCAGGAGATGTTTTTGCATGCAAAATTTTGTGAATCTAAGTTGAATCTTAACCACACCTACATACATGAGCATCTTTAGGAATCGTACACCGGTATGTATATTTTTGTAAAAGAGTGCATTTGATTTCATGCCATCAGGTCATAACTAGGAAATCATCCAAGAGATGAACGGTCAGCTTAGGTGTGACTGAAAACAAGTTCAGTCGGGATAAATCCCCCGCGATTGACCACTTTGTCAATCAATAGGTCTAGTGTCACTATAGACCTTTGAGAAGGAAACTACATAGAGTTCACTTTCCACGCAAACATTTCAGATACGTAGGGTTAACTACGCTGCAACAAACAAAAACAAAAGGGGAAAGGAAACCATCAGACAGGTAAGGAGAGAACAGGTGTCATGCTCAAAGCATACATGCGCCATAGGGGCTAAGGAATTTGAAATCAGTTAAGGCGAACAATGCGGCGGACTAATTGTTAGAGCGTGACTCTAGTTGGGAGACTTAGGGTCAAACTAGAGGGTCAGGTCATAGGCGTACCTAAGACATTAAAAATGGTAGACGGTCGCTGTGAGTTCAAGTCCAGTTCATGCTGGCTTCCTCTCCGGCCGTATGTGGGAAGGTCTGCCAGCAACCTGCGGATGGTCGTGGGTTTCCGCGGGGCTCTGCCCGGTTTCCTCCCACCATAATGCTGGCCGCCGTCGTATAAGTGAAATTTTCCTGAGTACGGCGTAAAACACCAATCAAATAAATAAATAAATAAAAATGGTAGATATGATTGTTGCTGCCTCGCTAATTGGCGCTTAGCACTGATCGAGATGTTGGAGTATGGACAAAGGACTGGTTGGCTCAGTGTTAGTATAATGTGACTGGTGGCATATCTAGTGTCAAGGAAAAACAAATAGGCCTATATTCCCGTAAATTGCGTGAAGGCGGCATATGTTATGATAGACCTCGCGTATCCCGGTCTACATGTCCATGAAATTGTATACCGGTATTCTGTAAGACGGATCGGAAGTTAGACACCACGTGATCTCCTTAGTAACAAACGGCGTGAGTGAAGAAAACGGTCCTCCCAACGTTGTTGCATATGAAAATGCCTATTTTTGAATCGCTGTCAGCGATCTTGTATCCGTGGGATTTATATAATTTTCAGCTTTCGAAATAGGCCTAGACTGAGTATTTCTGAATAGCTTTCGTAACGTTATTTTATACAACTATATGCCTTACTGGTCGCTAGTGAAGTGGCAAAAAGTGACCTTTTCCCCAGTGTTTTATCACTGGACGGCCATTTTGTTTTCGACACGAAAAGATGGACACGTGACCCCCATCTTCCCACCCATCTAGAATGTCTACAAGTTTACCCAGAGAAAAGAGAATCGAGGCGTTAAATCGCAGTGTATCTGCTGCATAATTTTGCGATTTTCCCTCGCCATATACGTAAAGCCTGAAAACGGCAAAGCTGGCATAAATCGCTGAGTCCGTCGGGTCCTCCATCTTTAACACCCTGTAATTTATTCTGGGGATGTGTTGCCTCTCAGCCAATGAGAGTCGTTAAAACTGCCGGCTTGTTCGTGTAAACTCGGAACCTACGTCCAACATTCCGATTTCCCGATCGTCAAACGGAAAACGATCTATACTGTTCGCTACCTTCTGGGAAGAAGAGTTCTACCGAGAAATGTACGAACTGCACTTCGATGGTTTCCGACGGCAATTCTCCTCCTAACGCAGAAGATTTCAGGACTAGTTGTTAGGCAAAATGGAGTCGCCCACAGCGGATTTTGGCTCTGACTTTATTTATAATTTATCAAGAATTTAGAATTTTTTATGGCATGCATCTACGAGGAAATGCATACTCTTTTCAGTGTTATTTGACTGATATTGAAATTTTTTTCTCACAATCTTATATGGGTAGGTGTATTCTGTGAGACAGGGCGGAAGTTGGTCACGTGACCCACCTTTCGTGTCTAAAACAAAATGGTCGCCCAGTGGAAACGGTCACTTTTTGTCACGTTGCTAGTGACCATTAAGGCCTAGTTGTACAAAATAACGTCACGAAAGCAGTGCAGAAATACTCAGATTATCTTGAAAGCTGAAAATTATACGAATCCAACGGATTCAAGATCGCTGACAGCGATTCAAAAATATAGGCATTTTCCTATGCAATAACGTTGAAAGGACCGTTTCCTTCACTCATGCCTTTTGTTACTAAGGAGATCACGTGGTTTCCAGCATCCGATCCGTCTTACAGAATATGCGCCGTCGAGCAAAATGCATAGTTACCCACATGACTGTCTTTGACGTCCTAAAAAATATAATGACTGCTCCCTCGAAATCCATACAGGAGCTCTTCTGTGTGGAAGTTACATTTACACGTATTGAATAATTGTTGAGTTTTGGGTAGGGGTCGGGCGCTGTATTTGCGGTCCATTTTTATCATTTTAATGGTATGTTCAGGTAACATGTAATGTTTAGACTTATTCACTGTATTTCCGTTAACGTAAGACCCTCTTCTGTAGGCTGGTAAGAGGTGAATTCAGGGCTCATTGCTGAGTTAAGTGATGTACGACGTAGACCCCGATGTTCACTCGTGTGTTAAACCGCCATCTTATTATTTCACGAATGTAGGCTCCTAATATAGGGCATATTAACATTGAACGAAGAAATATGGTTACATCAGACAACTTTGTACGTTTGCGAAATAATGGAATACTATTTTATTTTTAGATTCACGGAGGTATGGTTTCGTATCCATGGTCACCATCATGATACCGTTCTCCTATTCAGCCAGCTTATTTTACTACCCACACTAGCCCTAGATGACAACGCTCGTAGGGCCTCACTTAGTCATGACTCGGCCCCCTTCGGTCCAGTAGGATGAATTGTAAAATTTCAGAAGAGAGTCAATTAATAACCTATCTCGCCCATCCAGTTACTCCTTTTTAATGCTTAGGACTCTGGGGCACCTGACTGTTAAAATCCTGAGATGTTGATCATCCCAGAGGTAAATATCCATGCATATTTATTAAAGTCTCCATCTTCGCGGACTTCTCATTTACAAAATGGTCGCCATCTACAGGACGCGCATGTGCGGCCAGGCAGCTGGATATGAAACCTCTGACCGTTACTGGCTTCATTTGTGGAGGTCACGCATTTCAAAACAACGGCACGTGCTCAAGTTTGGTTCCCTAACGCGCCATTTGTACAATCTGTAGTCAAGGGGACTAAAACCAGCCAGCGTGTGATCGCACGATAACAGAAGGACTTTTTAACCAGCATAAAGGGAGGGATAGTTTTGTATCCGGCTGCCTGGCAGTGCATGTATCCCATGTAGATGGTGGCTGTTTCGTAAATGAGATACGCCTCTTATGTTGAGGCCTGAAAAGTCAGTGGAGAGGAAGACTTTAGTAAATATGGATGGATATTTATCTTTGGGATGATCAACATCTCAGGATTTCTACAGTCAGGTACCCCAGAGCCCTAAGCATTGTAAACGAGGGGCTGGATGGGTGAGATAGTTTGGTATTCGACTGTCTCCCAAATTCAGTAAAACAGTATAAGAGATAGGGCTTAGGTCACCTTATCCAATATGTGACCATTTTAATGTATTTTGTCATTATTCATGCCATTTATCTTGAGATACCTAGACATTTTTGTCAGGTGTAACGTAATTCATGAAGTACATGTGAACATGAAGTTGAATTTGAGTTGTGCAGGAGAGAGTCAATATTTTCTTTGTATGCATATCATAAACAGTTTAAAAGAATTGACATAGCATTGTAAGCTTGCCTAGTTATGTGTTGATTGACACTTTATACTGAAATAAAAGTTAAGTAAATGTGATATATTACTGCATATTATGTATTTAACTTTTTGGAGAAGAGATGCTTCATGTTCATGTCCTCTGGCTGCATTTAGTGTTAAGGACAACATGTCCATCATTACATTGACATGTATGTGATTCAAAATTTATGAGGGCATTCTATTACATGCATAGGAATGAACTAAGGACATATTACATGTTACTTTTGTAGTACAAACTTCTAAAACAATTTTCCTCATCTTTTTCTTGTTCCAGTTTCTACGCTTGTCTCGGTTGACAGAGGCAAATAACTTGCCGTTGTGCCAAACCATCGCAGTCAATCCATTTAAGGCACTGTGAAATAAAACATGGGGTCTTTGGAGAGGGTTCAGTACAAGTTTGCCTCCATCATAGGAGAGCTCTGCAGTGAACCAATAGTGCTGTCTCAGTTTGCCGTGTGGCTGGACCTTAAATTGGCAGAGTACAAGGCCAAAGGCTCAATTTCTTTAGGTATGACAAAGGGCAGATACATGTATCTGTTGATTTGAATTGATTCTTATGTAACAGCTGCTGTTACATGTATACTGTGAGCATTGGCATCCCATACCAGGGAAAGCAATGTTAAACAAAATGTTAGACGTAGGGGTGGTTTGTGGAAAAGTACAGCATGTGTTCAGCTCAGGGTTTGCACACATGTAGAGCGCAATAGCATGAGGGGGATATTCAGTTGTTGATTTGGTGTGTGTATATTAAATACCGTACATTACCAAATTCCTGAAATAGCGTATTGTAGTCAATGTTGAAGAAAAACGTTAAGGGTGGTATCTCATTAAAAAGTACAGCATGTATTGGCCTGAAGTTTTACACGCACCCAAAGCACAACGGCACAAGGGAGATGTTCCATTGCTGATGTTCTGTGTGCATATTAATTACCGTAAAATTATCAAAATTATGATTTCAGTACTTTATGTATTGAGTTTTGCATTTATGTGCCTCTTACAGGCGAGCTGTTTGGCAGTATTACCATTCCTCCATCACTGTCCAGTTCTTCGGGCTTGTAGGGCCTTTATGGCTCAGTTAACTCGGGAATAATGTATTATTTACAAACATGACACGCACATAGTCATTGATTTCTTTCTGAGGTTGGAAATCTGCATCTCCTTCACAACAATTTGTCATGTATTTGCTCAAAGGCTTTTACTCCTTTCAATAAAGGTTAATCGTTCATTTAAAAGAGGTTTTCCTTTTAGAATTACTGAATTTGAACTGAGAGTTTGCCTGAAAAAAAAAAAACATGCAGTTTTAGTGGCGAATAAAGGCTTGAAAGTATCACTTTTTTTGCATGCAGTTACATTTTTCCAGTAGGATATCACTGAAACTTCCCAATAACCCTGCATAAAACATATTGTCTTTGAAAGATGAATAGAACTTTCAGACTGAGGCAAAATGAGTAAATTACTCATGGTCGAAATTTTATAACTGTATACAAGTTTCATTTATCTATTTATTTGATTGGTGTTTTACTCCATTCTTCAGAACATTAACGAGCTAACCACTAGGCCATGGAGGGCCCCCAGTATATGTTTGAGTTTTTTTGCAACAATTTTTCAATGCTATATACAAGATATGGAACATAGGCAAATGTTTGTGTAAGCAGAGTAATTTTTCGACTCAAAAACTTATTTAACAGTGCAATGGAACCCAGAAAAAGCAATACTGGCCACATAGTGTACATGTCATAAGGAGAGATGCCTAATACTTGTACAAACATTACAAATGTATTTAAATCTTGAGGAATAGAGTGATAATAAAGAACGGTTTCTTAAATGTTGTGTATGTTTGCTCTTATTGTAGACTGCTCGGGAGAGAAACCTGAACCTCCATGGATGAAAGGCGTGCTACCGTCTTCACCACCTTCTTCATTGTTTGAACATAAGAATGCAGACGAGGAGCTGCAAACAGCCCGAAACCCATTTTCAAAATCACCTCATTCATCTTCCCTGACATACTCATCGTCAAGTAGAATTGACCACTCATCAGTTACCTCCCCTTCACAAACATTCGGTTCAGAGGAACTTAGTCGAAGGCTGTCTGGCGACGATATAATTTTAATAAAAGATGAGCCTTTAGAAAAATCAGACGCTTACCCGACAAATGTGTTTCCCAATGAGAGTGGTTCCCTCGCCTCGGACAATTCTAGTGACTCCAGAAAAAGACCTTCAGTCGGCAGTGCCTCTAACTACAGCCCGCACCATCAACAATTTTCCCCAAAAGTGCGGCGCTTGGCAAACACGTCAGTGAGTGGTAGCCCATCATCAGCGTCAAACCAGAGTAGTATAGGTGGCATTCAGCAGTCACCTGTGCACGATCCCGTCCCCTCCACGTCCTCGGATGACCCCTTGATACTGCCCAGCCCACAACCAGACCCTGCCTCACAGAACAGCTGGCTAGGGCAGGTCACTGCAGAAAGAGATACCCAGTCCTCAGGTTAGTACAGATATCATTTTTTAACTTACCATTGCAGGGACCCGTTGTTCAAATGCTGCTTCCTAGAATCCATATTCTGCACTGTTAGATCTGTCCTGTTTGACAGGCATTATTCTAACCTTTGAACAATCACTTTGTCATTTGCTGATAATTCCTGTATTAACTTGTTGGGAGTAATTTGATTGACCCTCCAAATAGTCTGCTACTTAAAAGGTTTTATAGATGTTTTCATATAAATTTTTCAAGTACATGTATATAAATTTTAATTTCATTAAAATCCTTGCCCTTATAAAAAAATTCCACCAACAAACATACCATTATTTATTCTGAAAGAGACGATTTAATCCAGTGAAGAATTTTAAAGTGAAAGACTTTATTAGCACCTGACTAATATTTATTTTACTTTTCAAAGCCTCATAAACAGGCATTAAATATTTTTTTAGAATTTTTTTTTTAATCCAGTAAAGGTTTAGCGAAACCTCGTCTTGACACGGCCTCAGCGCGTCTCCATTATCAACAGCATGGTGACGTCATGTTTACTTTAGCTCTAGAGCATCGAAGTTATTTTCCCTATTATAGTCAAAGCAGTAGCCTATGACAAATAAAAATTGTGGACTTTGGGGATGAAGTGATAAATAACTTTCTCAGAAAATGGACATACTGGAAGGACATTTCTTCCACTGCTTGAACTGTTGATACAGTAAGCCTGCTATATCATTTACAGTTTAAATAGCCTGCAGATGCAAGGCTGCTAGTTCAGCTTGTAGCCTCTAGAGGGGTTGTGCTGGTGATTTTGACCCCTGTTAAATACTTGCAGAATTACAATATGATTGTTGTACAGCTAGATTCAGGCTCAATTCTGAAACAAATGGAAGGAAATCTAGGCACCACTGAGGCTGATCTACGCATTCAACTGTTCCTGAATTTTATACCCCAGTTTTGTGGTGGTGGCTTCAAAGACTAGACTGACCTGGATATCGCGGACATCAGAGAGAGCACCTCGGCTTGAACATAGAGTCTCAATAATTTTATTGTATTTTATGAAAGAAAACAGAAAAAAATCAACACTTGTATGCAAGATAGACAAAGGAGTAATATTTAATTTCTTCAGTTTTCATAAACTCACAGAAAAAAAATTATGTGATAAGATTTAATTAATTTAATGCATTGTCTGGTGAGGTGCCGCCTTCTCCACTTTCGGCATCCCTAATGAATTTTTCACAGACTCTGATATTTGCCTATTAGAAACTGCTGACTGAATGGTAAAATGAATAACAAAAAGTGTATTTATTTGAACAGGATGTCTAAGTAAGAATAGGGTCTAATTGGGGAGATGAATGCTCTTTGGGCTGAGACGGTATGCTACTGTCAAACATAATTTGTGATACCATTGTTGAATATTACACGGCTTGCAAATTGACTGATTTTACGTCTGTTGTGGTGCTTAAATGATACAGACCTGTCCCACAACATGGTGTGAAATGGCCCATCGGCTATTTGTAACTTAATCATTGTAGACAATCTCAAAATGATGTCTTATGCAGCAGTTCTATGTCTCTTGATGCAGTGAATGCCTAAAGTCTGTGTCACGTCTACGGCTGCGCAATCTCATAGTAACATTTTTAATTGGATAAACTTCTCAAGATGTCTGCTTCGATTCACACCAGCTATTTGTGCACTATTGGCATTTTGTTCTACGTGCTATTTGGTGAAATCTCATTAAAATACTAAAGTATGACACTTTTTAGAAAGCTTATGAATCTTGCTTTCAATTGAAATATGTTTTAGTCAGGTGCTGTCTTGTCTTTTAAAGGATTGCCTGTATTATTTTTTTGAATAGGGATTAATACTCTACTAAACACCACATGCCTTTCACTCAAATTTCGGCTCAGGAGAAGGTAGGCTACTGCTTTTCAAGTCCTATATACAGCAGAAATTCCATGTTACAGTAATTATGGCTGCCTTAAAAAATATCTGCGCTAAATTAAAAATAAGGACGAAGGAGACAACCTTAAACAGTGTGTTTGTACTTGTATGTGATTTAGAGAAGTCAGCATTTGATCAACTGTCCCATGTGCAGTACAACAAAGAAATAGCCTAGGTGCATGCGAGTACAAGAGGCAGCACTACGGCATTTTTACAAATATACCCTGTACTATTAAAGCCATTTTGGACGACTTTGTGTAACATGTCAGTCATGGGTACATGTATGTTAAGTTACTAAATCATGAAAATTGAACATGCATTGTTTCCCCAAGAAAGTAATCATTTGTTACTTGCTGTGCGACCTGAAAATCGCCATGTTCATCGGATATATGTGTACATGTATAGTTGCTATCCTAACTCTGGGTACCTACTGTTCACTTGACTTACAAAATCAGGTCCCACCTTGTTGTATTATTTTGCATCCTATGTGAATGCATAACCAACCTGTGGATTTTCGTGGGTTTTCCCTGGGCACTCACCTGTTTCCTCTTACCATAATGCTTACCGTCGTCCTATAAGTGAAATATTCTTGCGTACGGTGTAAAACACCAATCAGATAAATAAATAGATAAATGAATTCACAACCTGTGTGTAATCCTTCCTCATAATGTTGTTGTTGTGAATGATCTACAGAGTGAAGAAAACTGGTTCAGGTTATTACTTTGGTGTACTGTACTATTTGATGTTGTTCTGTTTGACTGGTATTTTTCAATCTTGTTACCTATTCCACTGTTGCAAAATATGACGTGAACAAATACAGTGTTATCGAAAGTTGGAACAAACCACAACCACCAGTTTATTAAATAATCTGATAGAAGAGTATGTGCGTGTACACCATTTTTTTTGTACTGGTTATTTCCACCATGTCAGTGCTACAATGATATTTTCTTGACATGGATTTTGTGGGCAGTAAGCCAGGGTTTTAAATATTGATATTTTTTGCCCTTTCACACCTTTTTAAGGGTCCTGTATAAAGGGAAGCAAATCTTGTAAATCAAAAAGCAGCATTGTCCCCTTTCTTCATAGCACAGCAATAGCTATGCCATCCACGAGGATGTAATATCACTAGTATGGCTAGTCATAGTTTTATGAGATGCAAGATTTACTTCCCTTTGTAGAGGGTTGAGGAGTCTAATTTGATGCGTCTTAAAAACACCAGGACAGCTCTGTGTTTAGACATACATGTCAGCATAGTGGATATGATACGACTAAGTTTATTTGCTACCATGACTCCATAAGTGAGTGTATATGTTCAGTGTATATTTCCATCATGGGGAAAAGTGTAGTGTGTTGCATGTGAAGTGGAGATTTAACGTGACATGCATCCATAAATTCAAACTGTTGCTTGGTCAGGATGCATATTTATTGCCAATTAAACTTGACAATTGATGTTGTGACATGTGTTAGTAGTGAAAGTTAAAATGAAGGCCACGGAATTTGGCGTGATCGAAACGGTCATTCGTGTGTCGGATACGTGGAGTGTATTTATGCAGACCAATGAACTGGTTACACTGATCTATGCCGCGGAATGTTCCCACAAATGCAGCCCTTGAACTGCGTAGCGCTCAACCCAGTATATGGGTATATTAGAATTATGCCACTTAAGGTTGCATATCTCGACAGCTACCATGAAATAGAAGTGTTGTGTACGCAACACGTGCTGGCTGGTGGCTGTTATCAGTCATGTATTGCGCTCTTGGTCAGCTAGCGGTAGGCAGAGAAAGGTGACATTCAATTTGAACTGAATTTAAATTTCCGCGAGTCAACATCTTTCCACGAGCTGGTCATTGTTGACATTCCCTCGTGTCAATGGTTGTATCATTTCATTCTGTGGACGAAACCATTTTAACAGACAGGGATGGTGAGGGCTCCATAAGCCTGTTGTATATTACACACGACACAAGTAGCTAATTATGAAAGTAATTATTACTCATCAAAAGAAAAAAAAAAAAAGACTTGGTAATGTAACACATGCTGGTCAGGCCTTGAAAGGCATGTGATTCTCAGCATGTATGACAAATATGCTTTATACATGTAGTGGCTTCCTGATCTATGCTGGTCACCGTTCATGCTCTGACTGTACAGGTGCAGGAGTCTACACTTGCATTGTATGGTTATCGAAATTACTTGTGTGAATAGGATATAATGTTAGTTTATAGTAGACTGTAACTGTGCGCCATATATATTGTGATATTATTTTAGGAATCATATTTTTTTTTCCTTGAGGCAAGTCGTCATTGTTGTACGCGATTTCCTGTGGCTGGGTGTAAAGCAGGGTACAAATATTATTGTTTGCAGTTGATCCAATATGTACATCTATCTCTTAAAGGTTAAATATTCACATTTGACAGTCTAAGAAAAACAAAAAAAAAAAAAGAATTGGATTCGGTGGAGAAGACTTAAGAGAGCAAATAAAGGTTTAACAGTCAAGATACATACACCTCCATGACCCCACTCCCAGGCTATAAAGGTTGTGTTAAAAGACACACTGGTAACAGGAAAGATTGGTGACCCACATGGATGTCTGGTGTTTATTCCAGCTTGTAACCAAGAACAGATAACTGTCATCACCTGTTCACTGTTCGTAGAGACATGCTCAAGTACGTGTACTCTCCCCTTAACTGCTGAGTTAAAAATTCAATGCATCTGGTGGGTAGCTCGACCAAGTTGGACATATTGGTGCCTAGTTTGGACTTGTAGACCTGGATAGTGTGAAGGAAGACTTCAGATATTCAAGTACATGCAGAATATACCATACAAGGCTTCTGTAGCTCACACTTTATAGTGTGGCACCTGTTTGTAGTGTGGCACATGTGTTTATAGTGTGGCACATGTGTTTGTATAGTAATTTGTAGGGTCGAGTAAATGTACCTCCACCTATGTACAATCCTGATCCCCCACTACTTGTGTGTATCATGTACACAATCATGTGGGCATACCTTTAAAATAATGATAACATACACTCTATGATGTACATTTATGTTCCATTTTTGTGTTTACTGGGTTTGATACACATATGTTTAACTGTGCATATATCTTGTGTGCATGCAGATGTAAAATAGCATTGTTTGTCTGCAAGAATTATTAGTAGCAGGTTCTTGTAGAAGAGCTTAATATTGGTACAACTGCCGCCTCAACATCAGCGTATTCTAGAACGACCAATAACCTGAAGGAAATGTTTAAAAAGCATCAGTCCTTTCTTAAACAGAGAAGTGTGTCCGTAACTTCCTGTCACACCCATGTACCACAACTTTACAGGATTAAAAAAAAAATGCGTAAATCTCCACACAAAGCTGGGGATATTGCGAGACCGAGAAGCTGTACTTCCAATTTTGTATCTACTCTCTTCCCGAAGGCACTACTTCAAGTACAGTCATTCTGGAAGAATTATTGTTGTGCATTTGAAAAAAATCGGACGCTCACTGGATCCTTAAAAACTGAAAACGTCTCGCAGAAGAACTAGACGCTCCAGTACACGTACATTTTAAGGACCTCTGTTCTTGGGATTTCTGCACTTTCTATACTACAATTCCTCACACAGATTTAATTGATAGAATTTCCCCACTAAGTGTATCATTGTTTAATACAACCGGTCAGGGCTACATTAACGTCAAAGACAACAAGGCCTTCTTCAGTTCCACTACATACATGGGACGCTTCCGTGTTCATTGAGATGCTTGAATTTCTATTTAATAACATCTGTGTGAAATTCGGGGAAACCATATATCAGCAGTGTATAGGTATTGCGATGAGTACAAATTGTGCCCCTTTTTGACCGACCTATACATGTTCTCATATGAATACGACTATACACAGAAGTAATTCTCACCAGGCCCGATCTTTCCCATCAATATACCGGTATATTGATGATATGCTCGCTTTGCTATATGCTATATATATGCTATATATATATGTCCATATATAGCAAAGGCTGTGAAAGATATTTACCCACCTTCGCTTGATCTGAAGGAAACCACGGACTCTGCAAATGGTACATCTTATCTGGAACTATATCTGGAACTTTGTACAAAGACAAAACGGTTTCCTCTCGAAGACTTTATGACAAGAGGGATAGTTTCAATTTTGACCTTGTCCATTATTCTTACTTTGACAGCAGTATACCGAAGGGTCCTCATATCGCCTGTACGTATTTCGCCTTGTAGCATTTGCTAGATCCCGCCTGTTGGATTACGATTTCAAGCAGCGTCACAAGTTATTACTGAAAAGACTAATATGCTAATATGATTCCATCAAACACCTTCATTCCAAGTTTCTTAAGTTTTACAATGACTGCAATTCTTCTGTGAGTAAATATGGACAGTGCGTTCAGAATCGCTGGTGCTCTGCTTCATGGTTGTTTTTAATTCCACTTAATATGGGAATCGGGGCGGTATATTCGCGTTGAACTAGTTCGCCACGTTGGATATATGAACAGTTGCGATCAAAGCGCAACTGAGATACATATATTTTTTTTTTTATCGACAACTGATATTCTAGCATGGTACACGATTTGAATACATGTACTAATTACACTCGGTCGCCTAGTATATACCTTGCGTCCGTCTTACATCATTGAAAACTGTTGACCGCTTCTCCTTTTATCCTATTTTCGTACTCTATATACTTTCTTAGTTCTTTAGTAATTTGTGTTAAACGTCGTTTTGGAAATTGTCCTTTCGATTATTGACCTGGAACGTCCTTATTGGTTCACGGCTGGTATGGGATTGTCTGTTGGTTGCATGGATAGGTTCATAAATTAATGCATGGGTCAGATCAGAAGTTAAAGGTGAAAAGCCTAGAAAATGGGTAGAGAGGGCGGATAAATCGTTTAAAGCATCTTAAAAGCCTTCCGTTGCAAAGCAGCGTGTCCAGTATATCTGAAACGCGGTTACTTTCATATGTCTTAATTAATGACTTCCAGCTGTGTGGTTGGTCAAGCCACGTCTAAAGCAGCTCTTGAAGTTAATAGTTGAATGCAAACAATGTTACGTCATTCCATCGCCCTGTGGCATCTGACAGACCTTACATCTCCAGAGGCTTTATGTGCTTAACCACACACTCATGACATAGGTATCGTAAAAATGATAAAAAAAAAAGGACGCGACAGAGTTATAAATGTGACAAGACAGAATCGAATCAGTGTGGAAATCCTCGGCATTGACTACATGAAGCTGCGGCCACGAAGGCTAGTTAAAATCCCCAGAACGGAAACATCGGGTTGGTAATTATTTTTCTTAGCATTTATTCTATAGGCCTAAAACTTTGTGCTTCGCTAATTTTGACATTATCCAGGTGAAACCAATAATATCTACCCTACATAAATTCTGTTAGAAAGCAATACTTTTTACTTATAAGATTTTTCGTAAAGGCAACATTTTCTTTTTCATGGGGTAGAATATCACTAAGTAGCAGCGATTGACAGGGACGGTGAGGAGCTGACCTCCCGGGGAAGAAGCCCATCGCCTCCGGCAGACACGTCTGCTCAATTTGTCCGAGTATGCGATGGCGATGTCTCACAGCTGATGCTCAGTGAGGAAAACCCTAACACTGCCAAAAAAAAAAAAACGATGCACGACATCAAGTTGCTGAATCAGTTTCTCCGAGGCCCTGATATAAACGAATAGCATCCCACCAGTGGATTTAAATCGCCATTTATGTAAATTTTTCTTAAGTGTGCGAAAGCCAAACCGAGAAAATTATCAGCCTGGTTCGTTGCGCTCAGTGTTGTCGCATTGAGAGGTATTTGAAGAAACATGGATACGGAGACTCTCCTATACTCTGAGAGAAACAATAAAATCAGAAAGATAATTTACCAAACAAAGCAGAACCTCATACTGAGCAAGAAATTGACCGTCCGTGGGAATCCGGTCAATTAGGTTCGCATTCTCCAAATGCCATTATAAATTCTCTCTTTCTCTCTCTCTCTCTCTGTGTGTGTGTGTGTGTGTGTGTGTGTGTGTTTAACAACGGTTCAGTTTTGTCTTGGTGGTTCAGAGCACATGTGTTGGGGTGATGTTACTTTTGGTGCCAATAGCAATGGCCGACAGTACCTAGAATTTACCGAGCGACAGACAAAAGTTAGGACCGGTATAAATCCTCGTGATACCTGTCAGGTCAAACCGAAGATGTGGGATGTCCCTTAAACACAGAAAGGTGCCCAATCCACATTTACAAGAAGTATTCCTCACTTCGGCCCTCGGATTTTTGCAAAGATTAACACCCGTTCTACATTGCCACCAGCCCAAGTCGGGCAAACAGTGGTTTCGTAGACAGCCCATAGGCAAAAATAAAATGGGCTCCATTATGAAAAAAGATGGCAGAGAACGCTCAGTTATCATCAAATAAGAAATTGACAAATAACAGTGATAGGAAACGTCTTCTCCAGAAACTAAATGACGAATGACTAAATATCCCGCCGACTCAGATCATGCAAATTTCCGGCCACAGAAACATTTAGGCCATAAACTCTCATAGGCCCACTTCAGACCAGCATAGGCAGATTTCCGGAATTCTCAACTCAACGTCAGCTTCTCAAATTCAAATTTCATCTGCACGCCACCTTTCCGAAATAAATTCTGGACAGCCATGTAATGTCTAGTTTCAGTAAGTCCACGTATCGTGTGATAGCCACTTCTGAAATGGCGCCGATATTTGGCTGTCCCAGATCGGGTGGTGTCTTTCACGTGAATGTTCATTACAGCCATGAAGCACACAGACGACGACGTGTTTCTGTTTTTAAATCGTCATCCGAATCTTCACAAGACACTAGCTGATGCCTAAATTCCAAGTAGCCGTTACAACTGCGTAGATTGTTTCGCATGTTCAACCTTCGTTAAGCTAAACTGTCAGTTTTTTTTTGTAGAAAGTTGCACGGCTTGTACTCAAGGCTCGTGAAATTTGTCTTTTTTTTTAGACAGTAATTCTTTGTGTAGTTAAATGCAATATTTTTGTATGAATATTAACGTATTGAACGATACATTGTATAAAGCAAACTTTTGACATGTCTATGGTAAAAAAAAGTCGTTATGTAAATAAATTTTGTCTGTACTATATTATACTCCGTCATGTACTTGTCACTTACTGATGATGCTTCACTTGACCTATATATGTGATATTACTACGCGCTTACACGTCGGCGCAGTTTCCGAAAAGTTTTAAATCGTAATGATTCTTTCCGCTATAAATTTACAATAAGGCATTTCTTGGATAACTAAGATATGAAATGCCTGACCGTCGATATCAAATTTGTTAAACTCGAGTAGTGATTTTCATTTGTGAAATTAAAACTGCTACTTCCGTTTAAATTTGATATCTTCGGGTCACTCATGACATATCCCTTATGTATATATTGTTCTCTCCTACCACCATGGTTTAATACAACATACATGCAGATCTACATACATGTTTATGTTTGTTCTTTTAATGAATATTAATCCAGTTTGTGGGTCTTTATAGACCAATGACTGATAGTACCGGACTTTTTATCCAACTATTTAAGGAATTAAAAAAAGTATCCAGTTCTGTCTAAACATGCTAAAACTGCATTAATGTATGTATTTAGCGCTAGGGCCATGTATTTCATACTATTTGGGTCCAGTTCCCCGTCGGTTATCTCAAAGCAGCCTATTTTCATGCATGTTATATTGAAGTTCTGTGCATGTACCTATCGATGGGGACCCACTGAATTTTGCTATCCAGTATGTTCCAATACCAATATTTATGGTGGCAAAACCCAAGACAATGAGGAAACCTTCATTGTGTTTTGTGATATTTTTTGCCAGTGCCACAGAATCAGTCGAGGATGGGCTCGAAAAAAGGACGCGTACCCACTGGGCGGCGAATTGGCTCGACCCAGAGGAACATCAACGCGTCAGTGCGCAGTTTTGAGAGCTGGCTTCGAGAGCTTCCGACACCCGATAGGAGAAAGATTCACAAGATTGAGCCAGAGAAACTGGATTTGTATTTGGCAGAGTTTTACAAGGTTGTCAAGAAATCGTCAGGCGAAGACTACAGTCCGTTTTCCCTAGGAGTGTATCGCTCATGCTTATCAAAGTACCTGAGTGCACATGGGTACCCTCATTCGATTCTCCGCTCGGATCTCTTCGTTCGCAGCACAAATGCATTTAAACAAAGAAAACTGGAACTCAGACTCAACGGACCAGCCGTCCTCCCACCCAGATACGATGATGATGATGATGATAGGCCGGACATTTGTGAGGCCAGACAGCAAACTGTGGGCCAAACTTTCACTTCTGTTGCTTTAGAATAGGTAAAAAAAAACCTTCTCTGGTTAGGGTGTTGACAAATATTTTTGGGAGACAAGACAATTGTCCAATGTAATGTTCAGATGGAAAAGATATATGAGCAACTTTGGTGGTTGTGATGGTCTTGGAATCTTTGGTAACGGTTATGTAGAGGACAGCAGCGTGCATGTCATTGTAAAGACGCTGAAGATATCTGGATATTAAACACGACACATCCAATTCATGTAGATTTATTTACGTCAGTATTTGGTGAGTGGAATTTGTGATTTCAACTGATAATGTTGTTTGCATGTGGGTAGGGAATCTTCATTTGTCCTGGATTAAAGGATTAGGGGTACTTTTACAGGTACGTGAACCTGTAGGTTAATTGGGCTGGTAACCAGATGTTTTCCCATATATAGATGGTATACCATAACATCGTTTTTGTGTGTCAAAATGAATTGTTTCAGTGTGATAGTAGAATGTTTGTTAAGAGGTGACAATTTTTGTTTTTTGGTGTGTAAGTGTGATCAGATGAAATAATTGAGATCTCTTTTGTGTTGCTTGTTTATGACATTATTAAAGCACTCCTTATCCTGGATTAGGAATAATCTAGATTAATATCTACCTGTAGGTTGCTCGCATAAACCATGCTAATTCAGACTGTAATGTACTGGAACACAGATATGACTAAAAAACGTTTGCAGAACACTGTCTTTTTGGTACAGTATTCCCTTCTCTTAGTCTCCTGTATACATTTCCTTAACTCCATCACAATTTTTACTGTACAACAGTAATGAAAAATCGCAGTAGGCATTACTAAATAGACGAGTTAAAAATATGCACAAATATACTTTATTTAATATATTTATTTTGTTAGATTTCCGTGAAAAGAGTTTAAGGCGTACAAACATTTGAATTCTAAGGTGGGCTTTATGGACCGTACTATCAGAGTTTAGGAACTCTGACGTCACCGAAAGTTTTCCAACTCTAAAACACGAAATTGAATGTTGGAATAACTCTTTTTACCCATGAGTAGAACATCACTGAAATAATGTTCTCCAAAATTTCTTTCTTCTGGTGAACTTCAGGAAAAAAAGGTGGTGTGACATGAGAGTTCCTAGATACCGTCAGGCTTATGTTACGTTAGGCTTCTCGTTCTGCTCCATTGTGCGCTGAAATTTAGAGACATATGTATTTTGTTAAAGGAGCTGTATGTAGAATTTATCGTGGTGGTTGTTGTTATTTTCTTGGTAGTGACTTGGCTGCAGAAACGAGTTGACCATGGTTGAAGGTATTGGGAAAGTAAGGAGTGAAGGAGTTGAACGCGCAGGGCAGCACGGAATGCAAGGCCAAGGAGAAACTTCGCGGAGAGTCAGAAAACACAACTCCACTAAAAGAAACATGAACGCCGTGGTACGTGTCTTCGAGCGCTGGTTGCGGGTGAATTCCAACGATCAAAGACCTATCCTTGCCATCCCTCCTGAAGAACTGGACGTATACCTGGTGGGATTTTTTCACAACAATCAAGAAGCCTAGTGGAGATGACTACACGCCGTTATCGCTGTGCGTGTACAGAACTAGCCTGGAGAAATACCTGAAGGAACACGAGTACGGGGCATCGCTGATGTCTGTGATCTTCAGTCAGAGTCAGAAAGCCTTCAGGCAGAAGAAGATTCAGCTGGAGGAAGCCCTGAATCAGGCACTTAGACCCAGCAACACGGTGGAGTTTACACCACCATCTTCTGGAAGAAGTTAAAGTGTTCTCTGTGTCATCGAAGGTGTGTCGTGGTTACGTTTCTAAGGTTCTGACTTGTGACTAAAATGCAAATAGGGCTCTGGAGCTGAAACATCTTGACTGAGAACTATTTGAGGTTCGAAAACTTGTAGGTTTTCGATGACGATCTATGTGTCTGTCCTTTCCTTTTTTTAAAGAAAAGGTCAGGTGTTTAAATGCGCTCGAAGTTGCCCTTGTAGACTAGTTGGTTAAGTAGGTGAGATAATTTATTATCCGATTCTTGGGTGTCTGTAAAAGAAGTATTTATTATTGCGTTGCATACTGTTTGGTATACGACTAAGTTTAAATTATCACGTGACAAAATTTGACAAATTCGCATTATATTTTGTGATCTTTGCTTTGTCTGAATTGTTTATGCTGTGGTGTACATCCTGTTGCTAGGAGTTAGCTTGTGATTAAGATAAAAACGCTCTGCATGGTACCATTAGTTGTATATCCGGGATTCCGGTGTACCTACACATAGGACCGTTATGATTCTCAATTCATCCAACCTTAAGTGCAGGCATATTTTTTTTTTTTTTTTGCGTTGCACAGGATTGGATGATGCGTTACACGCTTTAGGCTCTTCAAGCTGCAGGAAAGGCGGGGGAAATCAGCGGTTTTCTACGTTGGTACGATCAAAGACGACGGCGATGGTCTTCCTGCGGTGGCTAAGGAACGGGCCTTGCCTAGGGGACACGAGGCAAGTCGAGGATATCCCCGCCCGAAGAGTTGGACAAATACTTGGCGGGAGTACTTCCGAGTTGTGAAGAAGCCATCAGGGGAGGACTACAATGAGGCGTCATTCTATACGATACGATCGAGACTGGAACATTACTTGAAGGAGAAAGGCTATCCGGCATCCGTTACCAAGTCCTGCATCGTTCATCAGTAGTCAAGATGCGTTCAGGAAGAGACGGGAGGACATTCATGTAGCGGAGGCTCAACACAGGCAACTAGCGCAAAAATATGCCGCAGAAATATTGAGTTAAGCAGAAACTGATTATGCAAACTGGATATGTACTATGAATGATTCAACGGGATGGGAAAAATGCGGACTTTTCCCGCAGTACACATTCAAAAGATTAAACGTATAGGTTTAACACAAGCTGACAGGTAGTTCCTGGGTAAAAATGCTAACCGAAGATGATCGTACAACATGTTCAACAGCAAACATGTCTTTGCGAAATGAATGGGAATAAAACATGGAGTTGCACACTTTTAAGGTACTACTACGTTCAACCGTTTTCGTGTGAGTGACTGCTATTTGCGAGAAAATTTTTCTACAAAATAGCCAACATAAAGGACATGTTCTATTCCCGTGAATGTAAACATTTTGGGGGAGCTAGTGCTTTATGTTCTCCCCAACTTCACTTGTAAATTGTTTTCTGGTTAGGTCGAACTAGGACACATCCTATGAAATCGATGAAATTCAGAGATGTATATCACCCAAGGTTTTTTTTTTAAGTTCCCTGGAAGTGGAATTTATATAAGTAAGCGATAGGACGACTTGTGAAATAATTCCAAAAATAGTAATAAAAAAAATAATACAAACATTTGTCATGGCGTGAAAAGTTTCCTAGACAATGGAAAAATATGGGACTTGTACATAGAGCTTGGCTCAGACACAAGAAATGGGTTTATGTGAGGGGTGTTCATACAATAAGCTACAACTGCATGTATCAGTCTTCCATCGGATACATCTTACTACATTGATCCTGAATTCAGTTTCTGCTAAAACCTTGTGTAATGGTGGTCTTTGCATTTATCTGACCCTGTCCATAAAGCAAAGAACCTACCGAGAAAATAAAGTACCGCTTTCTTTCCCATAGACTGAACGTCTTGTACAGGTGGAACTAATAGAGCTTCATGTAGACTTGGGGCGATTTCCCTGCCTCTGTTCACAGCATTGTCTTCAAAATACTCCATAATTAATACTGATGAACTAATACAGTGTTAAGGTCAGTGAGTCTTTTTCTAAGTAGTGAGGGTCAGTTTTATTAATTTGCTGGCAGAGTCATCATTACATTACATTAAGTCTTGTATTTCTCCAACTGCTTTTTATGTACTGCACTTTCCCGCCGCGTTCTATTCACTTTAGCGTAACGTTTTATATATAATTGTATTTTATGGTTTTCTTAGAATAGTCAGCATTCTCAAAAATCATGGTTGGGGGAGGCCTGTATTAACTCTAAATCGTCGTTACAAGGGTAAAGCTTCATCGCTCGAAATAGTCTCCTCGTCTACACCTACATGTAACAGTCCGTATTGTTTTTCGCCGCACAGGATTGGTTTCGAGCAACACGGAGACTGGTAGTACTGCAGTGTCTATCCACGGTATATCCACGCCAGGAAGGAAGATTGGGTTTCCGCCCAAAAGCTATCGATCTTCGTCAACCACTCGACATATCCGATTCGCCGTAAAGAATTTCCAGAATTGGCTGAGCGAACGTCCGACCAAAGACCAGCGGAAAATCGAGGAAATACCTCCTTCAGAGTTGGACGGAATCCTTGTGAATTATTTCAGCACCATAAAGAAACAGTATGGCGGCGACTACACGCCATTTTCTCTGGGTGCTTTACGGTCCTACTTAGAACTGCATTTAAAGGACCACAATTATCCCGGGTCAATCATCAAGTCCCCGGCTTTCTCCCACAGTCAACGAGCATTTAAGAACCGCAGGCTTTCACTTTCGCTCGCAGGCGAGCGACCCAGTTTTCCCAAGACCTAACCCGTTCAGTCGTTTTTCATCCTATGACATGATTATAAGAACATTGAAGGCTTTCTTTTTGTAGAGTACATTTATCTATCCAGTCCTGTTCTAATAAAACGTGTCGTTGTTCGTTCTCTTTTGTTTGAAAACGAAAATAATAAAGGCAACTTCTTGAGTACCTTCTTTGGCATGGTAAATTTTAGGGCTTTTTTTCACATATTTGCCAAGAAAAACTGGATACCAAGTTGTATATTCATACAATTTTCCCCCGAACATTTTAATGCAAGGAATATTTTACTTTTTGCGTAATTATACATTCGTGTCTGTAATTCCATGAATGTTAAACACTTTGTTTTGTCCCGTTATTACTGTTTATTCTTCCATATTTTAGAAAGTAAATACATTCTTCTTACTTTTTCTGATCTTCATATTCGTAGTTTTTTTCGTTAAAATATGAAAATCTGCATGCGTATTATATATGTGTGTGAATAATTAAGTTGGCGATTAATAGTTTTATCAGGTCATAGGGTTCTATTTACATGCAGTTTGACATGAACTTTGACCTTTATTGCCATTCGTGAAAAAAAAAAATTAAAGATAAGCCCAAACACGACATCCTGCTCAATTCTATACCGTTTTCGCAGTCAAACCTTCTTGATGGATGGCTCATGTTATGAGATTGGATGTCGCAAATTTCACCGACTGACAGACATACTGAGTGATCACAGAGCTGCCTGTCGAAGCCAGAAGATAGTATGGC